>NC_091302.1:48501306-48531625 GCF_038502225.1 Cherax quadricarinatus | reverse complement strand
TGATACTGTGCTTATGGGAGATTCTAAAGAAAAATTTCAAAGGTTAGTGGATGAATTTGTGAGTGTGTGTAAAGGTAGAAAGTTGAAAGTGAGCATAGAAAAGAGTAAAGTGATGAGGGTATCAAAGGATTTAAATAAAGAAAAATTGGATATCAAATTGGGGAGGAGGAGTATGGAAGAAGTGAATGTTTTCAGATACTTGGGAGTTGACGTGTCGGGGGATGGATTTATGAAGGATGAGGTTAATCATAGAATTGATGAGGGAAAAAAGGCGAGTGGTGCGTTGAGGTATATGTGGAGTCAAAAAACGTTATCTATGGAGGCAAAGAAGGGAATGTATGAAAGTATAGTAGTACCAACACTCTTATATGGGTGTGAAGCTTGGGTTGTGAATGCAGCAGTGAGGAGGCAGTTGGAGGCAGTGGAGATGTCCTGTCTAAGGGCAATGTGTGGTGTAAATATTATGCAGAAAATTCGGAGTGTGGAAATTAGGAGAAGGTGTGGAGTTAATAAAAGTATTAGTCAGAGGGCTGAAGAGGTGGTTTGAGGTGGTTGAGGTGGTTTGGTCATTTAGAGAGAATGGATCAAAGTAGAATGACATGGAGAGCATTTAAATCCGTAGGAGAAGGAAGGCGGGGTAGGGGGTCGTCCTCGAAAAGGTTGGAAGGAAGGGGTAAAGGAGGTTTTGTGGGTGTGGGGCTTGGACTTCCAGCAGGCGTGCATGAGCATGTTCAATAGGAGTGAATGGAGACGAATGGTATTTGGGACCTGACGATCTTTTGGAGTGTGAGCAGGGTAATATTTAGTGAAGGGATTCAGGGAAACCGGTTATTTTTATATAGCCGGACTCGAGTCCTGGAAATTGGGAAGTACAATGCCTGCACTCTAAAGGAGGGGTTTGGGATATTAGCAGTTTGGAGGGATATGTTGTGTATCTTTATACGTATATGCTTCTAAACTGTTGTGTTTCTGAGCACCTCTGCAAAAACAGTGATAATGTGTGAGTGAGGTGAAAGTGTTGAATGATGATGAAAGTATTTTCTTTTTGGGGATTTTCTTTCTTTTTTGGGTCACCCTGCCTCAGTGGGAGACGGCTGACTTGTTGAAAAAAAAAAAAAACTTCTAAACTGTTGTATTCTGGGCACCTCTGCAAAAACAGTGATTATGTGTGAGTGAGGTGAAAGTGTTGAATGATGATGAAAGTATTTTCCTTTTGGGGATTTTCTTTCTTTTTGGGTCTCCCTGCCTCGGTGGGAGACGGCCGACTTGTTGAAAAAAAAAAATTATTTATTTATTTATTTATATTTTACTTCTGATGTCTGGTCCCCTTAGGAGAGCTCTCATGTGAAGGTGGATATTTTGAAGGAACTTTTGAAACTCACATGGATTCCACAATAAGGCATGACTGTCACATGAATGAAGCAGTTGCCACTTTTTGCAGTGAGCAATGAGTGTGTGCATGTGTGTGTGTTTGTGTGTATGCACATGTGTGTGCACGTGTGTGCATGTGTGTGCATGTACATGCACCACGCACTTGCAAGTGAAAATAATGAATATTTACATAGTAATTGATGTATAGGAGAATAGGAAAAAATTAAAAAGATAGGAAAGCAAGTACTGTATGTGTATGAATGGATTTAAAGGGGGTGGTTAGCCAGACTTAACTATTGGAGGTAGTACTTGCTGAGTGGTGGCTGTCCTGCTTCAGAGAGTCATCCTGCATCCATGTAAAATGGCTGATGTGATTTTTCTTATTAAAAATTATTAAAATAATTAAACAGAAGATATATAGATTTTTTCTTTGAGTTTTTACTGTAGTTTATTTCAAAGCCTTGCCCTAGCAACATCCATATAGTACAAGAGAATGAGGCAATTGTTCCATGGGAGAGGCAGTTGTGCCACCACCTAAAAGTACCCATTATCTGAGTACCTAGTCTCCAAAATGAGTGTTAATACTTGATCGGTAAGTAGATTCCAAATACATATGTTTTTATAAGTAGTACATATTCTGGAAACTACCCAGGTAATGAGAACTTTTAGGTGGTGGTGCAAATATCCCTCTCGCAGCGTAATTGCCCCATTGTATGATTGCATTACCATTTTCCAGGATGCAACCTACAACATTTGATTAACACCCATGTGCTAATTTTGTTCATTGTACATAATGGCACTGGATGTAAGGTGACCGGATGTTGTATCTTCCCCTTTCCCTTCCCTACGAGATGATTGTTTTGACCACAGCTGTAGGTAACATGTATAATTATGTACAGTATTTAGATTTAATTGGGCATTTTAATTTAAATATGAAGAAATTTATTTTCAGAATTATCACCATATATATTACTTTAATGCCTGTTGATTGTATTACCTTGATAATTTCTATGAAATTCACAGACAGTGAGCTGAGTGATACTCCTAATGCGCCTTGCAAAGTTGCGGTTTATGTATCAGTCACAATTGTGGGCTTAGGGGTCGGCATTGTCAAGAGCAACATTGCACCTTTCGGTGCTGAACAGGTATGGTAAGAGGGATTTTTTTTTTGTTATGTTTAATATAAACATTTATGATCTCTACATAACATTTGTGTCATTTACCAAGTGATTTTAAGGATTTTTTTTTAGGATCTTAAACTCTTTCTTTTAGCTTAGTATGAAATGTGTGTGTGCTGTGTTACACGAAGACTATAATAATGCAATTTTTCAGTCACGGTATTTTGGTGTAGCATTTAGTATCCCCCTTTTATAAATTATTCCATTGTTCTTTCTGTGAAGAAAAACTATGGTTGGCAGCAGCTACAGCATGCATTGTTTATAATTACTGTATGAGGGTAGTTGACCTGACAGTAAAGAAATGAGATAGATGTAGAGATCATTGGTGTTTATGCGATTTTTTTTTTAATATAACGGCCATCTCCCACCGAGGCAGGGTGACCCCAAAAAAAGAAGAAACAAAATTTTTCTTCTTTTTACATTTATTAATTTGTACAGGAGAAAGGGTTACTAGCCCCTTTTTTTATGCAGTACATAATATTATTCACTTTTGTAATTAATTTTTTTATGTAAAGTTTCTGTTAACAGCAAGTGGGGCCAAGTACATTCACAAAATGCCACATAAGATATATCATTTATTTTCTAGACAGCATTAAGCATTGTACTATAGTAAAACATTGTCAGATTAGCTCTTTATTCTGTGTTCTGTGTTTTGTTTAAAGACTTTGTTGAAATCAAAATTTGACACTGAAAGATTATTTTTTCTGCTTAGATAACTGAGATTCATAATTAGGTATTGTAATGGTGTTTTAGGTTTTCCACATTACAGAATAAAAAACTAATGTAATGAACAGGTAAGCACTTAAATACACTTAAGGTGCATAAGGGAAGAGGTTGTGTGTCCCTTCCTTTGTCAAGCTTGCAAACTTTGCAAATTATATGATGGTGAGTGAATGATAACTGTGTTCCTTGTTTTTGGGTCACCCTTTCCTGGTGGAATACAGCCAGTATGTTAAAAAAAAAAAAAGGTATGATAAAATAAAGTACCTTTAATAAATATTGAAGGGGGAAGTACAGTGCCTGCACTCTGAATGAGGAGTAAGGATATGTTGCAGTTTTTCAACTGTAGTATTGGCATGCCTCTGGCAAGACAGTGGTGGAGTGAGTGATGAAGAAAGTGTTTCTTCATTTTTGGGTTACCCTGTCTGTGGAAAATGGCCGATGTGTTGAAAAAAAAAAAAGAAATTTGAACATGATGCTTTTATGAATTTCAGTGTAAGATTTCTAAAAATATATGGCAAAAATTTGTGAGGCTGCTTCAGATTTTCTTGGAAAATTGTGGTGTACTGGTGCAAAAGAAGTCTTTTTCTGTATTGATTTTTTTTTAACACATTGGCCATTTTCCACCGAGGCAGGGTGACCCAGAGAGAAAGAAAAACCCTAAAAGAAAGAAACAATTTCATCATCGTTCAACACTTTCACCATCATTCATACATAATCACAGTTTAGATGTCACTCCAAACAACCAATATCCCAAACCCCTCCTTTAAATATTGTTAAAATTTAATGCAAAATGTTTTGGTCCTTCCAGCTTAATACTGCAAATCCACACAAGACTCGGGCATTCTTCAACTGGTTTTACTGGTGCATCAACCTTGGCAGTCTTGTTGGTGTTGGGGCTATCTCTTACATTGAACAAGACAACCCAGGAATTTGCTCTAATGGCTTCTTTTGTGGATACCTTATTGCTTCAGGTAAGATACTCTCTTACAGTCTTCTGCTCAGAGGATTTTATTTCATTTTTAACATAGGGCCCAACTGTTATACACTATGAATTAACCACCGCAGGTTGATGTTTCACAGCTAAGATTACAGGGGAGATGTCCTGTCTTACAGCAATGTGTGGTGTAAATATTATGCAGAAAATTCGGAGTGTGGAAATTAGGAGAAGGAGTGGAGTTAATAAAAGTATTAGTCAGAGGGCTGAAGAGGGTTTGTTGAGGTGGTTTGGTCATTTAGAGAGAATGGATCAAAGTAGAATGACATGGAGAGCATATAAATCTGTAGGAGATGGAAGTCGGGGTAGGGGTCGTCCTTGAAAAGGTTGGAGGGAGGGGGTAAAGGAGGTGTTGTGGGCGAGGGGTTTGGACTTCCAGCAAGTGTGTGTGAGTGTGTTAGATAAGAGTGAATGGAGACAAATGGTATTTGGGACCTGACGAGCTGTTGGAGTGTGAGCAGGGTAATATTTAGTGAAGGGATTCAGGGAAACCGGTTATTTTATATAACCGGACTTGAGTCCCGGAAATGGGAAGTACAATGCCTGCATTCTAAAGGAAGGGTTTGGGATATTGGCAGTTTGGAGGGATATATTGTGTATTTATATACATATATACTTCTAAACTGTTGTATTCTTGGCACCTCTGCAAAAACAGTGATTATGTGTGAGTGAGGTGAAAGTGTTGAATTAAGATGAAAGTATTTTCTTTTTGGGTCACCCTGCCTCGGTGGGAGACGGCTGACTTGTTGAAAAAAAAAAAACTATAAAATATGTACAGAATCTACCATAATATGATCATTGGGAAATCATTTAATATATAATATTTTGTTTATTTACAGTTTGCCTACTTTTGGCTCTGATATTGTTCATCATGCTTCTACCTTGTTACCACATTGTGCCACCAGAGGGCAGTGTAATAGGTAACATCCTTAAGATCATTTGGGCATCCATATGCGCTCAGTTTCGACATTGGAGGTATAATCAACCCAATCCCAATTCCAGGTAATATCTTTGCAAAGCATTGCAAAGTGTTTTTAACATTTCATGAATATTTATTAATATTTAGTAGGTTGTATTTTGTAGGTAGTAGGTTGGTAGACAGCAGCCGTCCAGGGAGGTACTACCGTCCTGCCAAGTGAGTGTAAAACGAAAGCCTGTAATTGTTTTACATGATGGTAGGATTGCTGGTGTCTTTTGTCTGTCTCATAAATATGCAAGATTACAGGTAAGTCTTGCTACTTCTACTTACACTTAGGTCACACTACACATACATGTACAAGCATATATATACACACCCCTCTGGGTTTTCTTCTATTTTCTTTCTAATTCTTGTTCTTGTTTATTTCCTCTTATCTCCATGGGGAAGTGGAACAGAATTCTTCCTCTGTAAGCCATGCGTGTCGTAAGAGGCGACTAAAATGCCGGGAGCAAGGGGCTAGTAACCCCTTCTCCTGTATATATTACTAAATTTAAAAGGAGAAACTTTAGTTTTTTCTTTTGGGCCACCCCACCTCGGTGGGATACGGCTGGTATGTTGAAAGAAGGAGGTTGTATTTTTGTTACTGTCAGCTTTTTGTTTTTTATTTTACATCAGTGACCATCTGCCTTGAAGGCAAGGTAACTCAAAGAAGGAAACACACTCACTATATCTGAGTGTAATGTTAATTCAATAAATTAAAGCTCTAGATGCTTCAGTAAAATCTAAGATCATCTAGGCATTTCTGATATACATTTAATTCTTTCATAGGCTTTAGGCAATTAATATTTGTATAAGCCCTTGTTTAATGTTCTAATAAATTTTGTCGATGAGGGTGATGGTAGTATTAATTTGGAAGAGATCCTTGCATTGTATGAATTGAATGGTGCATTTTTATTTTTACTAGTCCTCTTCACTTGGAACCAAGATTTCTTGATAGAGCAAAAATACGATTTGGTGGTTCCTTCCATGAGTCTGCAGTAGACGATGTGCGTTCACTTGGGAAGTTGCTTAATGTCTTCACTGCTCTCATACCTTATTGGCTGGTGTATTTCCAGGTATTGTATATAGGGTCTTTTCACACAGTGTTGTCAAGCATTGCAATTTCCTCTGAAAAAAAGTACCATATATTAAAGTATATTTGGGTAATTTTCTGGCATAATTACATTTTTTTTTTCCACAATTTCTCACTTTTTGTTTTATAAGTTTGCATCTGCAATATCCAGAATATTCATAACTTCAGCAGATCTTTACTTGTATCAATATTACTTACGAATTGAGTATTGGACACCTAGTACAGTACTGTTCTCATCTAAAATATAAAAACCTATCCTGTCATTACTTCTTTGGAAAAAAATTACATGCCTTGTGTGACAGGAAATTTTTTCCCTTACCCAGTGTCAGTGATCTGTTTGTTCTTTATCAGTTAAGATAAATAAAGATGGACATAATGAAGATAGAAATATATTTGCTTAAAAGAGTTTTGGAACCACTGTTATGAAGATTTTAATTTGAAAGGCAACATATAACACCGAAATGCATAATTCAGTATGTTTGCATGATTTTTTTAATTTCTTTCGACAAAATCGGTTAAAAGCATCTCTGAAGTTATGAGTGCAGTTTGTGTACTGTTTCTAGTTATTGTTGACATAAACATATGTAAATATTTTAAACCTAGCATCAAATATTGATGGAGAGAGTGAACCATAGACAAGAGAGCAGATTTATGTGACTTTGGTTAGTTTGGTTGTAAGTGGTATAGTGACACTGACAAACTGGGGAAAATGACACCAGTGTACAGCTCAGGACATTTATTAGAGGTAATATTTCACCACTTGTGGCAAAACGTTTCCTTTAGTAAACGTCCTGACCAGTATACAAGTGTCCTTTTCTACAGTTTGGTTAGTTTGTGGTACAGTATTGCAGTTGTACATGAAAGGTATACAGTACTGACAGTTGAAGAATTAGACACATGTGTAACATCTGAGTATCTTTATTTGTAGATGTTGCACATGTGTCTAATTCTTTAATATTGCAGTTGCCTTAAGTTTGTCATTATCATAAAACTGGTTTTTATTTTGCAGATGGAGACAAGTTTTCAGGCCCAGGGTTTGCACATGCACTTCTCTATTCATGGCACTGACCACCACAATAATACAGATGATACACTACAGACAGATAAGGCAGAGAAATTCAATGTAAGTTTGATTGAATCACACCTGCATTCTCATTACTGACTTAAGTTATTATTTTTATAACGAGGCTTTGATATGACTGTGGTATGATGTCTTAACCAGCACTATATTATATGCACATTCACTGACTGGTATACTTTTGCTCTGAATGGGGGGATAATGGACATTCCTAGAAAAGATTACTCAGAGAAATCTCATTCAGAGCAAACGTAGTTTACCATTGAAAATAAGGAGCGGTATGATAGGCTCTTATTGTTTTGGGAGAGATGTTCAGTTTTTTTCCTTAGTTTTTACTTTATCAAATACACATTTATATTTAGTAAATGGTCATTTGATTTAGGTGTGATGGGTTCCAGTATAATGCAGTTTAGTCAGTAAATTTGGATTTTTTTTTTATAAAATTGCAATTGTTTGAGATAAGTGCTGAGATTTTTTCTTGGTTTTTAAATAACATATATTTTATATGAGTACACAGATAACCCACACATACATAGGAGAAAAGCTTATGACAACATTTTGGTCTGACTTGGACCATTACCTAGTCACGCACTTACACATGAGGGTAATGGGGCCAGTATATATATTTGCTCCCTTACCTTCGTGGCTCACTTACCTATGTGCGTTCAAGTGGGACTGAAACATCATCATGAGTTTCTTTCTTCTATGTGCGGGTTATTTGTGTATTGTTCCAGTCACGCTGTTGTGTCTTTTTAATTCTTTAATTTGTATGAAACTATTCAGCGATGTGTTATTTCAAATTAACAAATTAGCTACAGTGGACCCTCGTTTTTTGCAATTAATCCATTCCAGAGAGTGTGACTAATAGCGAAATTGACAATTTGTGAAACTATTTTCCCCATAAGAAATAACATAAATCCAGTTAATCCATTTCAGATCAAAAGTATTAACAAAAAAATAATTTTTTACATGAAATATAGATTTACATACACAGAAAACAATGAGACATGAAGAATAAAACAATAATAACATCACACTTACCTTTATTGAAGACTCTTGTTGGTGTATGAATAAAATATGCCATTACACATGTTAGGAATTGTGGCGGCAGCAGGGGAGTGTGTTTGGAGGCAGGACAAGATAGTCCTTTAATATGACACTAATATCAACTCTATGGCTTATTTATCTATCACAATTCATCTAATATGACATAATAAACAATATTAATAACATAGAAACATGACATATACTCCAGAATGAATAAAGAATGTCATTACATGTGTCACGAGTGGTGGTGTGTTTTATTGTTGGGTGTATAAGGGCCACTGCGAGCATAAGCCATACATAGTGGTGGTGAAGGCCAGCAGAGACGGCGGTGTTCTCAGTAGCCCTATGTAACTCCAACAACATTGGAGGAGTTAGGTTCGTGCTGTCTTTTTTTTATCGATTAATCGCTTAACTTACTTGCTACACTGTTAATGCTACACTTTATCTCTGGCTGGCACTATAGCCTTTATCAACTCGTGCTGCTTTAATATTTTGCATATCATTGAGTCACTGAATCACTCTTCCTCCTCCACTTTGATACTTTGCTACGAGTTCTTTCTTGAATTCTATCGTATTCCTCACATTCTTTACCAAAGGCCTGGCACTAGGAGCTTTCTTTGGGGCCATGGTGGCTTATTTAGCAGTTGCAAGCACTAAAACAAATGGAATATTACGAAATGTAACGTATGAACGTGTGGGATCGTCCTCAATAGCTGATAAACAATGGCACACTGGCTGTGAATGGAGTGTGAGGCCACTCAGAGCTGTGCATATGCACCTAGGAAGAACAACTATTTGTGAGTCAAACGACAATTTGCGAGTCAATATTTTGGTAAAAAAAAGTTACGATTTTTGAAAGTTACGACTTCCGATGCTTACGAAAAATGAGGGTCCGCTGTATTCACATTGGTGTCCTCAGAGGTAGTTATGTATTCACATATCGGATACCTCTACAACTTACCACTTTCTCAAGCTCACATTTTTCTCTCTCTCTTTTCCTCTCTTAGTCATCAATCTATAAAGCACGTGTATAATTATTACCCTGATGAGACATATCACCACTATTTTTTGGATTGACGTAAATATGGGATATACCTGAAGGATGTTTCTGGGGGTCAACACCTGGTCCCAGACAAGGCCTCTTGGAGGATCAAAGTTTGATCAACCAGGTTGTTACTACAGGCCACATGCAGTCCAAAGTATAAACCACAGCCTGGCAGGTCAGGCCCTGATTTGAAGAACTTGTCCAGTTCCCTTGTGAAGACCACAAGAGGTTTGTTGGTAATTTCCCTTATTCACTTTTGGTGCTTGAGTAAAACTGATTGAGGCAACTGTCAGCACTGCTATAAACTGCACTAACTTCTTTAATCCAGCACTTTCCTAGCATTTAAACTGATAGTTCTAGAACATACTAGTGAATCTGGAGCAGACACAGTAGGAGAATACACAACTATCCTGCACATAGGAGAATGAAACTTACGATAGTGTTTCGGTTCGACTTGGACAAGTTAATAATCCAAGTCAGGCTATTTGTGTATTGTTCCAGTCATGGTATTGTCCCTTTTTATTCTTTACAGTAGGAGAATTAATCAGACAAAGTAACTATCCTGAATGAAAAAGTACAGAACAGTAGCGTTTAATTGTGTGAGGATGGTAGTGAATGATATTATAGATTTCTGTCTGCAGGTACCAGCTGCATGGCTCACCCTCTTCAATCAGCTGTTTCTGATTGGAGCTATCCCTCTTCTTACCAGTTTTCTCTACCCAATCATGGATCGAGCAGGCATACGCATGTCCATGCTTTTCAGGATTGGTATGTGCATTTTCCTTGTGGTCATTTATTTTCTTTCTGATTTTTGTGTCTGAAAAATTAATATTTTTATATAAATATTTAGTCATGATAAATTTGATTTTCTTAGGAGGAGATTACTTTTATTTCTTTGTGGATACATACAAGATACTGTTCTTGCTTTTCTTTATATGCACAGCTAAGACACTTGCTTTTATATGTTACAGCTGAAATACTGCTTGTCTTTATAGGTACAGCTAACATATTTGCTTTTCTTTAAAGGTATTGGTATGGTGTTCAGTATCTTAGCTGTCATGACTGCAGGTGGTCTAGAGTCATACAGGATATTCCTCTGGCGGACTGAGTAAGTTGATTTGGAACATTTGATTCAGTACTTGTTCATGTTGTGTTACTTATTCAGAAGAGGGTACCATGTAATTTATTTTATCAGCATTCCCTCTTCGAGTGAGATGCATTGATGCTGGTGCCAGGGTTTTTATTCCAAGAAATTGGTGTTACCCTTGCTGTCCTTGGATCAGACTTGGTTGTCTTTCATTCCCCAAGCACTTACTACAATACCTATGGGTTTAGAGCTTCCATAAGAATATAATTAGAATCTACTTTGTAAATCAATCATATGCTCATTTTTGAAAGTGGACATGACGTAGTGTACAGTTTAATGTGTAATGAAAGTAAGAGTGGGTATATTGTAATGAAAGTGAGAGTGGGTGTATTGTAATGAACGTGAGAGTGGGTGTATTGTAATGAACGTGAGAGTGGGTATATTGTAATGAAAGTGAGAGTGGGTGTATTGTAATGAACGTGAGAGTGGGTGTATTGTAATGAACGTGAGAGTGGGTGTAATGAATGTGAGAGTGGGTGTATTGTAATGAACATGAGAGTGAGTGTATTGTAATGAAAGTGAGAGTGGGCATATTGTAATGAACATGAGAGTGGGTGTATTGTAATGAAAGTGAGAGTGGGTATATTGTAATGAAAGTGAGAGTGGGTATATTGTAATGAACATGAGAGTGGGTGTATTGTAATGAAAGTGAGAGTTGGTGTATTGTAATGAACGTGAGAGTGGGTGTATTGTAATGAACATGAGAGTGGGTGTATTGTAATGAAAGTGAGAGTGGGTATATTGTAATGAAAGTGAGAGTGGGTGTATTGTAATGAACGTGAGAGTGGGTATATTGTAATGAACGTGAGAGTGGGTGTATTGTAATGAAAGTGAGAGTGGGTATATTGTAATGAAAGTGAGAGTGGGTGTATTGTAATGAACGTGAGAGTGGGTATATTGTAATGAACGTGAGAGTGGGTGTATTGTAATGAAAGTGAGAGTGGGTATATTGTAATGAAAGTGAGAGTGGGTGTATTGTAATGAATGTGAGAGTGGGTATATTGTAATGAAAGTGAGAGTGGGTGTATTGTAATGAAAGTGAGAGTGGGTGTATTGTAATGAAAGTAAAGTTCAATCTGATCTAAAAAAAAACTTTAGACCTGCCTTTTAACTCATCACTGTTTAAAGTTATTAATTTAGTGGAGAATATTACAGGATTTTTGCCATGTTATTGTTATTATATAAGAAAATAACAGTAAACCCATAAGGGTCACATAATGCACTTTATTTTCCATAATTTGACTCTTATACAGAAGAGACCTCAGATAACAGCAACAGTTTTGCACCTGAAAAATATTCCACTTCTCTATACCTGGGCAAAATCTTACCATTCTAATTGGTAGGGTCACTCTGTCTGACTTTTTTGGGTTATCCGAGGTTCTCTACACATATGCTGCTATGTATGATAATTCTATGTAACTGTATTTGTGTATACCTGAATAAACTTACTTACTTAATCACTGAGAGCCTTCCTGCTCGTCACTGATATACATTACTGTATTATTTAATTTATGATAAAATTATACGTTTGTTTATTTTTAACACTGACTGTCTCCCACTGAGATAGGACGTTAAACCTGATTAAAAAAAAAAATTGTTTTTATCACCCCTATTTCACTTGTGTTTTTTGGTGTTTTTTTTATGTAATGTAACAAAATTCAAGTGTAATGTGGGTAAAAAGAAGCAGAAGCAAAATATTTCAGTGACTGTGTGTAATGCTAATAATTTCTCTCTTTTTTTTTCAGTAATTCATCTCATATTGATCAGATTGTGGGCAATGTAACTTACCATGCTGTTAACATTTCTATCTTCTGGCAAATTCCTCAGTATGTTCTAGTTGGGGCTGCAGAACTCTTCGCTAGTATTGCAGGTACGAATCCAAGTCAAGCTTAACTAGCGAGTGTTTGTAAAAGATGTATGTATGTATGTATGTATGTATTTTTTTTACACACACTGGCCATCTCCCACCGAGGCAGGGTAACCCAAAATAGAAGAAACAAAAGTTTTTCTTCTGTTTACATTTGGTAATTTATACAAGAGAAGGGGTTACTAGCCCCATGCTCCTGGCATTTTAGTAGCCTCTTACGACATGCATGGTTTACAGAGGAGGGATTCGTCTTCACTTTCCCATGGAGATGCATGTAGTTTATTATATTAATTTTTTTAACACATCATTACTTTCCCATCGTGACAGAATGATGCAAACACTTTCTTATCACTTATTCTTTAGCTGTCTTACCAAAAATAAACAAACATTGCAGTTGAAATTAGTATAGTGCTTCAGTAGCACTATAGCCCAGTTATATAGACCAGTAACAGTGTGTCCAGATTTCATTTGTAAATTGTATATTTTTAGATTTGTTTAAAGGTACATGTATTTTTTACCAAAATCTCTGTTGAACACTGTGGTTACATTATATCTAGATACGAATCTGTCTAAGGGCAATGTGTGGTGTAAATATTATGCTGAGAATTTGAAATGTGGAAATGAGGTGTGGAGTTAATAAAAGTATTAGTCAGAGGGCTGAAGAGGGGTTGTTGAGGTGGTTTGGTCATTTAGAGAGAATGGATCAAAGTAGAATGACATGGAGAGCGTATGAATCTGTAGGGGAAGGAAGGGGGGGGGGTAGGGGTTGTCCTCGAAAAGGTTAGAGGGAGGGGGTAAAGGAGGTTTTGTGGGTGAGGGGCTTGGACTTCCAGCAAGCATGCATGAGCGTGTTAGATAAGAGTGAATGGAGATGAATGGTTTTTGGGATCTGATGAGCTGTTGGAGTGTGAGCAGGGTAATATTTAGTGAAGGGATTCAGGGAAACCGGTTATTTTTATATAACTGGACTTGAGTTCTGGAAATGGAAAGTACAATGCCTGCACTTTAAAGGAGGGGTTTGGGATATTGGCAGTTTGGTAGGATGTGTAATTAGGAGAGTATATATATAACTGGGGCCCTGATATTGTAATTATTTCAGGTCACTTTTTATATTGTGTCTTTATATATGCTTCTAAACTGTTGTATCTGGGCACCTCTGCAAAAACAGTGATTATGTTTGAGTGAGGTGAAAGTGTTGAATGATGATGAAAGTATTTTCGTTTTGGGAATTTTCTTTCTTTTTGGGTCACCCTGCCTAGGTGGGAGATGGCAGACTTGTTGAAAAAAAAATGAATCTAGTCCTTGTTCCTATGTATATATACAGTGGTACCTCAAGTTTCGAACTTTCTTCTTTCTAGAAGGCTGTTCGAGTGCTATTACCGAATAAATTTGTTCCTGCAAGGAATAATGTAAATTAGATTAGTCCGTTTCAGACCCCCAAAAATACACTTACAAGAGCACTTATAATAATACACTTACATAATTGGTCGAGTTGAGAGCAGTTCGAAACTCGGGGTACCACTATATACAGTATTCCCCAGTGCCAGGTAACATGCTGCATTGTCTAAGGTGAAATTGTAGGTGTACCTAGTTTCTGTAAATTTTTCTCATTTTTTCTAAACATTACAGGTATTTAAAAAACTTAAGTAGGGTACTTAGTTCTAATTAGGTATGCATATAATTAAATGTTACATGATGAAAGTAAATATTTATAGCATATATCCCAATACTGCTTATAAGAAATTATTTTAAATTTGCTGCACTTACCCCTTGAGGGTCTTACATTATGTTGTATACCATACCATATGACACTTTATGGTATTTATTTATATTTTTTTGTGCAATAGCTGTTTTTATTTTTTCTTGTAACTCCCTAACAGTGATTCACGTTTGGTGAACTTGTGCATTTGTGTGTATCTATCTATATACAGTATCTACATCATCATCATGTTCCCAATTCCTCTTCTTCCCCATAACCTTCCCTTCAAGTTCATGACATAAGCTTCTATTTGGCTTTATCTAAACATAATATTTGTGTGCCTATTCTTCTTTATGCTATTATTGGATCTTTTTCATGTGTAATCCTTTCCTCTACCTTGATGTTGCTTATTTGATCATCACTATTTTCCTTGCAAAGTTATAATTTGCTGCACTATCCATGTGCTGCAATCATTGTAGATTTTCTTCTCTTTGGCTACTCTTGCTTCATATCTTACATTTCTTACTTTATCATGCATCATTTAACATAAATTTCTGAATTACTTGTAACACAGCCCAAACACAAGTTTTTCTTAACACACTGGCTGTCTCGAACAGAGGCAGGATGACCTGAAAGAGAAGAAACACTTCTACCATCATTCACTTTATCATTGTCTTGCCAGAAGCACACAGGTACTATAGATGTCCCTCCAAACTGCAAATATCTCCACCTTTCTTTCAGATTGCAGGCACTGTGCTTTCCACCTCCAAGACTGAAGTTCAGCTAACTGGTTTTCCTGAATCCCTTCATAAAATGTTTCCTTGTTTGCACTCCAACAGCTCTATAAGTTCCAAAACTATTTGCTTCTGCTCACCCCCTATCTAACATGCTCACACATTCCTGCTGGATGTCCATGCTCCTTGTACACAAAAACCTGTTTTACTCCCTCCTACTTTTTCTAAGGTGACCTCTACCCCACCTTCCCTCCACTACAGATTTATACACCCTCCAAGTCATCCTGTTTTTCTCCATCCTCTCTAAATGTTCAAACCACCTCAAAAATCCCTCCTCAGCTCTCTTGATAATATAATACTTTTGGTAACTCTGCACCTCCTAATCTCCAAGCTATGTATTCTCTGCATTATACAAATGTGTGCATGTAATAGTTTTCACTGTAATGAATTTTTCATTTATAAAGTCTTATCATTCTTTTTTTGTATTGTTATATAAATTCATTTTTTATGTACTGCATTTTCTGTTTTTCAGGTTTGGAATTTGCATATTCTGCTGCACCTCGGTCATTCCAGGGAATGATCATGGGTTTATTTTACACTATGGAAGGCATTGGTTCCCTTCTAGGTACAGCACTGCTCCACCTTGTGAGCCCTTTTTGGCTCAGTAATATGACTGACTATGGCAACATCAATGACAATCACCTTGACTTTTATCTCTACTTCCTGGGCATCTTACAATTCACTACCTTCTTGATCTACTGTGGTTCACTCTACATGCAAAGGTTTTCCCTACGGCCAGTAGCGATGCCTCGTACTAGAAGAGGCAGGGGAAGGAGGTACACTGTGGATCCTCAGGCAGATGGAGGTGCAAGAGGAGGTATACTGAAAGAGGAGGAAGATGAGGAGGAGGATGATAATCTGGAAGAGGAGGAAGATGATGCCAGAGATGAAGAGAGACCTAGAGATAGTCAGCTGCTGCTATGAAAATGAGTTGTGTTTATTGCTCTCTCTTTATTGTAAATACTGAATCTCGGCACATGAGTGTTCTGTTATCCTAGTACAGTGGACCCCGGTTAACGATATTTTTTCACTCCAGAAGTATGTTCAGGTGCCAGTATTGACCGAATTTGTTCCCATAAGGAATATTGTGAAGTAGATTAGTCCATTTCAGACCCCCAAACATACACGTACAAACGCACTTACATAAATACACTTACATAATTGGTCTCATTCAGAGGTGATCGTTATGCGGGGGTCCACTGTATTCACAGTTACATTGTTGGCATCATTTTTTTTTTTTTTGGTTAAAAGTAATGACACTTGAAATTGTGTAATCTCTTTGTGTGCAAAATGTCCTATATATATTACTCTGTGTTTAATGTGTTGTATTTCTTATTTTTTTATTTACTTCAAATGTCAGTTACTTTGAAATATCAACACTTGGGTTTACCTGTGTTTTAGCTACTTATATTTGTTATTAATACTGATATTTTGCTATTTCAATTGGCTTTAAATAAGATGCTTAACATGAAGATTTTATTAAATAACTCTTACTTTTGATTTTACATTATACTGCACTCATTCCATCCTAATAATTTTTTTGTTTAGAAATATTACAAAAACAGTTGCTAGTTTAGTGAGTGTTCATAGGCTATGGTTCATAGGCTGAAATACATCAACATTAAAGCTTTAACTGTTGAGACACACCGCTAACATTTAGTCACTTAATTTTTTATTAGTTCAGTTATACTCTTAATTATGTAATCCAGATGAGAAGATAGCTCAGATTGTTAATTTTTTTTTTGTTGCTTTATCTCTGGATGATATCTTGAGAATTCATCTTTATTTTATCATTAATGGTGACCTGAAACTAACCATTTATTTATGTTGATGAAGTAGTTTTTTTATTCAGATTGGACAGTGAAGGCTCCAAAAATATCAAATAAGCAGAATTACTCCAGTCTTATTATACACATTTCTTAATACCAGATGTTGTGCCAATAAGCTTTTTATTCAAGTAAACTTTCAAAGATTGTTGACTTTTTCGAATATTGGTGGTCCTTGAAACAGTCTGTTTCTTTCCTGCTAAGCGCCCAGCTATCGATCTGCAAAACACCCTGGAGGATAGAATAGCAACTTCTGTGTCTGTCTGCATGCTCATAATTCATCCCCCTCTCTGTTTTAATCACTACCTGTATCCCCTGTTCTACTTAAACCTCATTTCCCTCTCTGTTATAATCAGTGTCTGTATCTGCTTTACCTTTGTCTAGTGGTGTTTTGTCTCCATCCACACATAACTGCTGTTATCCCTCTCAGTTCTTTGGTTCTGATTGATTACCACATATCTTTTCTTCAGTGTTTCATGCCTGTCATGTAATGTAATGTCAAAGAACACAGGGGTAGTTTGGGAAGTCTCAACAATTGATATCTTAGTTTTGTCCTGTATGCATTGTCTCCAAGAAAAATAAGCTTTGTCACATTGGATTTTCTGTTTCATGTTGTGCTCTTACAGTCTGTCGACCCATTTTCTGATGTCTCATGCAGTGAAAATGCATTTCTTGAGTATACTGATATTCCATACCTTTGATTGTGTATTCAGATTCTATTACACTTTACTTCAGCCTGTGTTTATTAAGGCAAGTTGTATACAAGCTGTTCCTCATAACCCTCCTTCCTGCTTTGTGGCTTTAACCCCTTCAGGGTCCAAGGCCCAAATCTGAAGTGGTGCCCCAGTGTCCAAGAATTTAAAAAAAAAAAAAATTGTTATTTTTTCTTATGAAATGGTAGAGAATCTTTTTGTGAAGGTAATAAAACAAAAAGTACGAAATTTGATGGAAAATTGACGAAATTATGCTCTCGCGAATTTTGATGTGTCAGCGATATTTACGAATCGGCGATTTTGCCGACTTTGACTCCCATTTTAGGCCAATTACATTATTCCAGTCAACCAAATTCTTAGCTATTTCACTAGTATTACTTCTATTCTATCGATTGAGCACAAGAAATTGCCAAGTCAACTGTTTCAACTGCAAATTAAAGTGATCGGAAATTGTTAATTTGGCCAATTTAACACAAAGTTCAAAATATTCCAATTTCAAAATAGGGTTCAGAATAAACAATGTAGGTATTCCTGGAACTAAACTAACATTTCCTCTGTTCATTAGTTACATTTTGAGGCTTTACAAATAAATTCCATTTTGATTTTTTATTCACATAATGAATTTTTATTCACACCAAAAAAATAGAAGATTTACTGTTATGCAATACTGTAATAATTGTATAAATATCATCACCATATTTGTGAATGCATATTAGACCCACCAGCTGGCGTGTATTAGACGTGTGAGGTCGTTTGTTTACTCTTGAATATCGGCAAAAATTTAACATTTCTGCTACTTTGAGCTCAGTTTCAAGCCATTTCCAGTGCTAAAACCAATCAAAATCATCTCTATTTCTGTAATATGTCTTCCATTCTATCAAATGAGACCAAGAAATCACAAATAGAACTATAAAAAACATACGAAAAAACACTGCAAAGTCTCTATTTTAATCGAAAAATCATGATTTCAGTTTTTTTCTCTCATTATACACAGCGTGCTGCAGGATCTGTTTTATGTGGTGCACACATACCACATAGATGTATTCTCTCATATCTAGGCCCAAATGTACCACTCACAGTTTATCAGAGTGAGCTGAGCTCATGACGTAGATCTACGGTTTGGACCCTGAACGTAAAGCCGTAGATCTACGGGACGGACCCTCAAAGGGTTAAACAACCTGCTAACTTTGGTTTCATCCACTTCTGCTGTTAGATGGTATTAGTTGTCACTATTTTCCTTGGGGCCGAGCTCATTGTGACTTCAGTAGCGGTCTGTGTGGGTCTTTTCTCATCCCTTTGCTTTTGCATGTCTTAAATATGAAGGTTAAAACCTATGTCAGCTCAAGAATTTTTTTGTACTCAAATATTGGCTTTTAAGTATACTCGTAACATTTATGCTGTACAGTGATATAATCCAGGTATATTTTCTTGGTTAGTAATAGTTATATGCTGCTTATCATACTGTGTATGTTTTGGGAATAAGTGTGCATGAGTTTGGAAATTATTAAAGGAAAAAACTTGAAATTTGTTACACCTAATATCTGGATCAGAATTAAATTTTTCTATTTCTAAAACAGGGGACTAACTCTCCTTAAGTCTTTAAATTTGTTTTTCATTCTAAGGAATTATAAGCATGGATTTACATCATTCAAAAACAAATACACATATTTTGTAATAATTTTGCTTTGGTACATGATAAGGCATAGGCAGCTCAGCAACATTCGAAAAAGAAAGTTTACTTAATAAAATTTGTATGTATTGTAAGATATTCAGGAACAGAACAGGAATAGCTCCTTCTTTGTCCTAATGAGTTTGCAACATGTCTATTTAGACTAATTTGATACATCTTTAAGCACTCTGATTATAATAATAATAATAATAATAATAATAATTAAGCTCAGTAAGCACACTACACACCAGACAATGTTTAATATTTTTTTTAAGTTTAAGACTCCTGTAATTTTTAGTCCTCTATTTAGTTAGATAATGTTTCTATACAGTTCATCCAAAAGTATGTAATCATTTTGTAAGTAGAATGTCAAAATTTATGATGAAAAATGGTTTGCTTAAAAATTATTTTTTTTTTTATTGAATTCTAGATTTGTTATTGTGTTTGATAAATTGTTTGATTAAACTAAAGGATAATGGGTAGACAGCAAAGCTTATAATTGCATATACATACAGGATTCAGGTAATAGTGAAGAAATGTTGTATATAAAAAAACCAATGTGGTATTCAGTACTGAGGTTTGAGTGCGTTTAAAAATTATGCAGTACTTGCCAGGGTGTAAAGAAGGTTTTTCATTTTTATATGTGGAAGTTAGCTGATGGCAGTTTTAGGGCAGCTACTGAATGGTTTAATGTATAGTAGAGCCCATTCAAGATGGGTCATATGCTATGGTGAAGGGGGTCTTGATCCAAGAAACTGGGCCTCTTATAGCCTTCCTTGAATTGAATCTAAATACTCCCCAACCTTCCTTCTTCATCATTACAGTACTTCCTTAAACACTTGGTATGGTACTTAGTGACCGAAAACTCACTCTCTTTCCCCCATTCTCAGGTTTTAGAAGGTCATTCCATCATCTGGCTCTATACAGACATTTGAAATGCCCTCGTGGACAATCATTCTATTATTGTAGTTTTTACCTAGAAAAAGCTTATGACACTACATAGCATTACAGCTCTTTAGGCCTATGAGGCAGACTCACTCACTCCTCAAAGATTTTCCATTGGAGACACTTCAGTGTTTGTGTAAATAACTTTTCCTTACTTTTTTAAAATCGAAGGCATACTGCAAGGCTGCATTCCTAGTACTATCCTGTTCCTGATTGCTATAATAGAATGTAGATAAATGGATCAGAGAACCGACAAGTTGATAAATTAGACACATGTGCAACACTTGGGTATCTTTATTGTGGGAACGTTTTGACACTCAGTGGCTTCATCAGTCCAATACAAGTAAACGGTGAAGATCAGAAAAAGTTTGAGGTAGTCTCTCAGCCAGGCTGAGGGACTGATTACTTCAAACTCCTGATCTTTACCATTCTTCTTTGTATTGGACTGATGAAGCCACTGTGTTTCGCAACATTTCCACAATAAAGATACCCAAGTGTTGCACATGTGTCTAATTTATCAGCTATTAAGGACTTAAAGTACCTCAGTTATTCCTTCAAATATTTGGATATTTTTATTTATATAGATGATTTAACCATCACTTGTGCAGGCCAATTGTCGACTCAGTCACCACTCTCAAATGCGCTATTAATTGTGTTGCCAACTGGACTTCTTTACATAGTTTCAAGTTTTATATTGTTAAAAAATTTCATAACTTTCATGAAATGCCCTATCATCCCACAGGCTATTTTATATCTATATGGACCCTTATCCCAATACATATTTAAATCAGATGAATTTCCATATGCCTCTGGCAAGACTAATAGTATGAATGATGGTGACAGTGTTTCTTTTACGGGTCACCCTGCCTCAGTGGGAGATGGCCATTGTGTTTAAAAAATCTAGGCCTGTTTTTTTTATTGTATTATGTCATGGTAGTTTAATATTATCTCCCTAAAAATTTTACTCTGCTGAACCTTCTTAAAACTTTAGCAAATTTTATTGGAAGAACTGACAGGCAAGACCCTTTGACTTCATTCAGCTCTGATCATATCCGAGTTAGATTCCAGGGGTCAGGTACGGGCCATAGACTCCCCAGTTACTGTTAAGAACTTCAATGCCATGCACCATCATGGATTATGTCTCCATCTGGGGGCCTTTCAATTGTCCCCACCTGGTGAGGGGCTCTTGATCTATGGAATTTGACCTGTAATCCAATTCCTTGAATTGAGTCAATGCCTTCCATTTCCCAGGCACTCTATGACTCCCTATGAGTTTAATGCTTACCATGAATGTAATACTACTAATAAAAATAATCAATCTTGCCCTGTCAGGAGTTTGTGTACAGAAACAAATATATTCCTTGAACATTAAAATGGTATAAAATACCGACAGGTTGTTAGGTAAGACACATATGCAACAGTTAGGTATCTTTATTTCGAAACGTTTCGCCTATACAGTAGGCTTCTTCAGTCGAGTACAGAAAAGTTGATAGAAGCAGAAGATACTTGAAGACGATGTGATCAGTCCATCACCCTTAAAGTTTTGAGGTGGTCAGTCCCTCAGTCTGGAGAAGAGCATTGTTCCATGGAATGAAACAATATTGTTTCATTCCATGGAACAATGCTCTTCTCCAGACTGAGGGACTGACCACCTCAAAACTTTAAGGGTGATGGACTGATCACATCGTCTTCAAGTATCTTCTGCTTCTATCAACTTTTCTGTACTCGACTGAAGAAGCCTACTGTGTAGGCGAAACGTTTCGAAATAAAGATACCTAACTGTTGCATATGTGTCTTACCTAACAAATATATTCCTTCTTTGCAGGATTGACACAGTACCCATTGCTTTTGGTATTTTGTTCATCTCCATGACCCCTCATGACCATCATACATATAGGATAATCAGATACTATTAGTAAGATTAGTTTATTTAATTATTGACCTCATTTATTACAGTCCTTTAATCTCTGAATCTGAACTTCAGCATTGTCTCCTAATTTGTTTCTCCCTCCTTTGAAATTTATGTTGAACATATTTATAGATGGGGTTGTAAAAGAGGTGAATACTAGAGTGAAGTGTGGGATTAAAAGATGAAGAATCTAATACAGAGTGGGAGTTGTCAAAGTTGCTTTTTTACCAATGATGCAGTACTTTTGGGAGATTTTGAAGAGAAGTTGCAAAGGTTGGTGGATGAATTTGGAAGGGTATGTAAAAGAGAGAAATTAAAAGTGAACATAGAAAAGAGCAAGGTGATGGGGGTAACAAAACATTTAGGTAATGAATGATTGGATATTAGATAAGAGGGAGTATAAAGGAAGTGAATGTGTTCAGATATTTGGGAATAGATTTGCTGGTAGATGGTTCCATGAAAGATAAGGTGAACCATAGAATTGACAAGGGGAAAAAGATGGGTGGTGCACTGAAGCATCTATAGAGACAAGAATATTATGCATGGAGGCAAAAGGGGTAATGTATGACAGTATAATGGTACAAAACACACTTATATGGGTGTAAAGCATAGGTTTTGAATGTTGCAGTGAGGAGGAGGCTGGAGGTAGTGATGTCATGTCCGAGCACAATGTGTTGTGTGAATTTTATGTAGAAAATTCGTAGTTTGGAGATTAGGAGGTGCGGGGTTATAAAAAGTATTATCCAGAGGGCTGTGGGGGGGGGGGGTCTTTGAGGTGGTTTGGACATTTAGAGAGGGTGGTGCAAAATAGGATGACTTTGAGTAGAAATCTTTAGTAGAGGAAAGGTGGGGTAGGGGTCACACTAGGAAAGGTTGGAGGGAGGGGGTAGAGGTTGTTTTGTATTTTGAGGGACTTGGCCATCCAACAGGCATATGGAGATGAGTGGTATTTATGACTTGACATTTTGTTGAGTGTGAGCATGGCAACATACATGAATGGATTAAGGGAAACCGGTTAGGTAAACTTTGTGTCCTTTCTTCAGTGTGTGTGTGTGTGTGTGTGTGTGTGTGTGTGTGTGTGTGTGTGTGTGTGTGTGTGTGTGTGTGTGTGTGTGTGTGTGTGTGTGTGGTGGGGGGGGGTATATGGAAATCTTCATCCTTGGATTGCTTGTGTTTAATAATATTAGTATTGAGGTTCCTTCCTATTCCTGGTGTCATGTTGGTTGATTGGTTATGTTTGTGCAATGGAAATTTTGTTGCTGATATTGTTAGGATAATTGAGTACTACTGCACTTTATTTTGTTCAGTAACTATCTTTGTGTTTTGGCCTATCATCTCTTTGTAAGGTATTATTTACAAGTATGGTGTTCTATCTTTCTTCCTTCTGGCTGTTATTCATGTTAATTATTTTTTAAATGTATTTATTTGATTCTTCAAAGCAGACCCTGGGGATCAGTTGGGATAATCAAGTTTCAAGAACAGTTAGATCTAAAGATATTTTACTGTGACGAGCGGACATGTAGTGCTCTGAGGAAAAAGGCCCCCTGACCACACTTATTTATCTGATCTTATTTATCTGATCTGAGTGGTAACTGGAAAAAATTAAGGTAACTGGTCGAATATGAAGGCTTTCTCTGACCTGGGAAGTGCAGAAACTGTTTTTAATTATTACATCCAATTTTTCTGTAACATCCACATGGTAGTATGAAATCAGCAGAATGGACCATGTTCTTACAGCCCAGCATACCTGGAGAAGGTTTCGGGGATCAACACCCCTGCGGCCCGGTCTGAGGCCAAGCTTCGTGGTGGATCAGGGTCTGATCAACATGATTAGAGCATTGGCCCAGTGGTTTTAGGATTGGCTATCCGTGGATTTCAGTCCTGCCTATTTAGCAAGTTATGTACCATATTTTCTTTGCATGTATTATGATCTTCATTCTGCTATTTACAGTTCAGATGCAGTATGAAGCAATAGTTTAGGTTGTACATTTACTATCATGTTATATTTGAACACCAATTACTTTATGGTGACTATAATGTATTATGTGCATTTTAGATTGGTTTGTCATTCCATATTTGTGTTAGCTCATTCCACTCCTGTTTAGACATTACCCATGAGTGATGCAGTTTACAAGAATCTTGGTCATCAAAATCTTCAGGATTGTGCATTATTTTATACCTATAGACATACTAAAATACAGACCTTGCTGAATCTTAAGAAGTATTGCATATTTTGAATAGTGAGCTCTTTTCCAAATTAATCAATGTGCCTTCAAAATAGATGTGATTTTTTTTCAGTTCATTGTTACAGAGTGAATAACAGAACTGTGTATATTTAGTGTGTTGTTGTATTTCGTAACTGCAAATTTCATTCCCAAGAGTTATTTTATATAACTTAAATATTGAGATTCTTACAATTTTAATTCATGTTTATACATAGTAGTATGACTTTTTTTGAAAGAACTGTATACATCTCAAAGTATGATAGAAACTTGCTTTGATGTATTACACAAATGATTTGTACATATGCAAGATACCTATAATATTTAGTTCTTCAAGGAAAGGTGCCTTGATGCTTGTGGAGGACTCTTGATTCAAGGAACTGGAGCCTCGTGCTCATTCCTCTGGTCATGCCTGATTGCCTTCAACTCCCCAAGTGCTCTGTGAGCCCTATGAATATAATAATAATAATAATTAGTGTTAATTTGTGGCCAATAATTTTTATCAGGTTAATAATTTTTTATATGGAGAATGGAGCGAAACAGAGTGACTTCAAGAGTGTATCAGTCTATAGTGGAAGGAAGGCGGGGTAGGGGTCGGCCTAGGAAAGGTTGGAGGGGGGGGGTAAAGGAGGTTTTGTGTGCGAGGGGCTTGGACTTCCAGCAGGCATGCGTGAGCGTGTTTGATAGGAGTGAATGGAGACAAATGGTTTTTAATACTTGACGTGCTGTTGGAGTGTGAGCAAAGTAACATTTATGAAGGGGTTCAGGGAAACCAGCAGGCCGGACTTGAGTCCTGGAGATGGGAAGTACAGTGCCTGCACTCTGAAGGAGGGGTGTTAATGTTGCAGTTTAAAAACTGTAGTGTAAAGCACCCTTATGGCAAGACAGTGATGAAGTGAATGATGGTGAAAGTTTTTCTTTTTCGGGCCACCCTGCCTTGGTGGGAATCGGCCAGTGTGATAATAATAAAAAAAAAATTTATATGCTGTTCATTAAAAAAATTAAATGTTATAGGTCACATTGTATGTAAATAAAAAAAAACTGCTCTCTTACTATGCTCAGCAAATTTCTGGATAACTCCACAGTTAACTTTTTTTTAATTTTTAACAAATGATGAACCTCTCTCATTGTAATTAAAAAATACAATGAAAACAGCAGGGATTTAAATGCACAAACACCACAAGGCAGTAGATTTGTTGTATCCTGGAATTTCATCCTTGCATACTAGAGTTGTACTTGTGTGTTTGTCTTCAGTATGTGGAGGACTGCTGAGACAATGATGACTCTCATGGTTGTCTCAGAGCTTCATGTGATTGTCTGTCGTAGCTTTAGTTAAACAGTACTGAAGAAAGTCACATTACTGTTCAATTTTTTTTCTGGGGAGGTGGGGGGACTGTTTTGCTCTGATGCTAAAATGTTGCAATGCAAATTTGTTCTACAGTGTCTTTTTCTTTAGTATTGTTTGTAATACATCATTTGCATCCAATGAAATACTATTAAGTGTTATATTTCAACAAAAATTTTAATGTGTTTTATTTCTAGAAATTTAAATAACCCGGATAATAATACTTCTTGGTAGTAGGTTGGTAGACAGCAACTGCCCAGGGAGGTACTACTGTCCTGCCAGGTGAGTGTAAAACGAAAGTCTGTAATTGTTTTACATGATGGTAGGATTACTGGTGTCTTTTCTCTGTCTCATAAACATGCAAGATTTCAGGTATGTCTTGCTACATCTACTTACACTTAGATCACACTACACATACATATACAAGCATATATATATATATGCATACACACCCCTCTGGGTTTTCTTCTGTTTTCTTACTAGGTCTTGTTCTTGTTTATTTCCTTCCTCTTATCTCCATGGGGAGGTGGAACGGAATTTTTCCTCCGTATGCCATGCGTATTGTAAGAGGCGACTAAAATTCCGGAGCAAGGGGGTAGTAACCCTTTCTCCTGTATAAATTACTAAATTTAAAACGAGAAACTTTTGTTTTTCTTTTTGGGCCACCCTGCCTCGGTGGGATACGGCCGGTTTGTTGAAAGAAGAATAATTCTTCACTTAGCCCTGGAATCCTCCAAAGAACAAAATACCAATAATATGAAGAATGTAATATTGTATTCTCATAAATACATATTTAAATTACTGTTGAGTATTTTTTTATACCCACGTTTACTGACATATTTATAAAGTTGTCGAAAGAAGAATTACACGTAGGAAGTGAAAGCTTTTCTTCAGAACTGAAAAGGATTTGAAGATACATCTCAGGATTGGATCCTGTGAGAGGAGCTACAAGAGATGTGTCTTGATGTAACTGAAGGGCTCTTGATCCAAAAAGTTTGTGCTACCCCTCATCGAATGTCTTTCTATTCCCTAAGGCAGTATAACCCATATGGGTCCAGTGCTCCCCACGTTAATGCTGACATCATGTCTTAATAAATACACAGTAGTTATACATGACCCATACGAGCTTAGCTCTTCCTTGTGAACATCATAAAAAAATTAGTCATATTTGACCTACATTCAGTGGTGGACCCACATTTTTGGGGCGGTGAAGCTTGAACTGTCATGGAGTCAACCTCACAATCAGCAACGGCTAACTTACATGATACTTGAATAAAGTATAGTTATTATTTTGTATTGAATTACACTATTATTATAAAAAAAAACCTCTCATACAGTAGACCCAAATTATTTTCGCAATGTGGACTAAAGTGGCTTTGGAGCCCCTCAGGGATTAGGAGCCCTGAAGCTTAAGTTTCATTAGTTTCACAGTATATCACCCCTGACCATATGCATTTAGCCCTTGTGATATTGATAATAAAAACATACGATACATAATCCCCAGACGAAGACGATAAAAAAAAAATCGCCACCTACTGTTGGTGGTGTCTACCGTTTCAAGCTTGAGATTGTTTACAAGGTTGAGGGAGGGCAGCATTAATGGAGTTTACCAGTGTAATCCTTCACCAGGCAGCTTTTTGGCATAAAACCTCCACTGTATTTCTTGGTAATGCTAATATTAGTCCAGGTGTTGAGGGAATGAAGGTGGTATATAGTGCCTTACTCCGCTCTTTGATGCTGCAGTATGTACCTGTCTAATGTACATTTATCTCTCTCCAATGTACATTAGCCTTATATATATATATATATATATATATATATATATATATATATATATATATATAACGTTGGCCGTCTCCCACCAAGGCAGGGTGACCCAAAAAACTTAGAAATTCGACAATTTCACCATCATTCATACATAACCACTGTCTTTGCTGAGGCACTCAGATAAGACAGTTTAGATGTCCCTCCAAGCTGCCAATATCCCAAACCCCTCCTTTAAAGTGCAGGCATTGTACTTCCCATTTCCAGTACTTAAGTCCGGCTAACTTGTTCCCCTGAGTCCTTTCACAAAATATTACCCTGCTCACACTCCAACAGCTCGTTAGGTCCCAAAAACCATTCATCTTCATTCACTCCTATGTAACACGCTCACGCACGCTTGCTGGAAGTCCAAGCCCCTCGCACACAAAACCTCCTTTACCCCCTCCCTCCAACCTTTTCAAGGACAACCCCTATCCCGCCTCTTTTCCCTACAGATTTATACGCTCTCCATGTCCTTCTACTTTGATCCATTCTCTCTAAATGACCAAACCACCTCAACCCCTCTTCAGCCCTCTGACTAATACTTTTATTAACTCCACACCTTCTCATTTCCACACTCCGAATTCTCTGCATAATATTTGCACCACACATTGCCCTTAGACAGGACATCTATATATAAAGTGACATCATTCTTACTACATATGATTAACAGTTACAAGAAATACATTATTTATATACCGGTAGTGAATCATATAATTAACCCACTTTGACCTTTGTATACAACCCTTTGGTGACCTATAGAGATCATTGTATGGAAGACCTGTCCTCGCCTCTCATGACCGATTTTGCGAAGTGGAACTTCAAACCTGGGCCAGGTTTCTGACCTGTGAGACACAGGTCAGGAATGATCTACAGGCAGGTCAAGATACCTCACTGACCTTGATCTGTCTGGGAAAGCCTGTTCACGAGAAAGCCTTTTCATTTTTTTTATTCGTCAGTATTCTCCCGGCCCGGGTCTTTTCCAGGTAGTGGTGACCCGGCCTTGGCTCCCTATCTGGGGAGTGTCTCGAGACCTAAGTCTCCCATGGGAAGAGGTACAAGTACCCCCTCATCTGTGGGACCAACTGTCCCCAGGCCTAGCCACAGTCCCCGCCCTCACGGGGCTCGTAGGGAGAAGCTAGGCCTCTGGTCTGCCATCTGCCCCGCCCCAAAGGGGCTCGTGGAGATGGCAGTCTTATGAGCTGCAGATGGTAGCAAGCTCAGGCCTTCTTCTTTTCATTACACGCCGTTAAAGAAGAGTGCAAAAATAACCCGCGCATAGAAGAAACTTACGTTTCGGTCCGACTCGGACCGAAACGTTGCCGTAAGTTTGTATTAATATAAGTAGAATTACCGACAATATGTTAAGTAAAAGGACACAAATGCAACTGATGTGACATTTTATTGTGGCAACGTTTCGCTCTTCAGGAGCTTTGTCAAGCCGCTCCTGGAGAGCGAAACGTTGCCACAATAAAAAGTCACATTAGTTGCATTTGTGTCCTTTTACTTACAATAACGTCGTAAGTTTCTTTCCCCCATATACGAGTTATTTTGTGTATTGTACCAGTCACGGTGGTGCGTCTTCAGACAAGAAGAGCTTTATCTAGAGAGGAACATTTTCCTCAGTAAAGCTCTCCCTAGAGGTAATTAAAGCTTGTCCTGCTGCAAGTGTCTGTAAAAAGGACAATTAATTACAGTTCAGGACATTAAAATGATTTTTTTTCGACACAAATGGCTTATATAGTCTTGTACTAAGCTACTGGTGGCGCACTGAACATAGGCCTCTTGACTCATGAAATCGTAATGACACGATTGCAAACAAACCATACCACGGGTGGGGCTTGAACCCGCGATCAGAGAGTCTCAAAACTCCAGACCGTCGTCTGGCCCAGTGGTTAACGAGACGGTCTGGAGTTTTGAGACTCTGATCGCGGGTTCAAACCCCACCCGTGGTATGGTTTGATAGGCCTCTTCTTTTTTCCACATCCTGTCGATATTACCATATCATATCCTCTCAGGTATCTATGTCTCTGTGGACATAATGCTATTCAACATCTACATATTTTTCCCCTCACACAAAATACCATCACTAAGCATACATTCAGAACCTAAAAAGGAATAAAAAAAAAAAACCTCAAGGCAGCGTAGTGGGTGAAAGATGAGATTCCTCTCGACCCGTCTCAGGTTCCCAGTGATGACTTTCTTGAAGAAATTCTCCCAGGCTTGGGGGAGGTCACTGAGAGGCGGAAGTGAAGTATTCGTTGGTGATTCTACCCTGCCTGGCCCTCTGTCTACCTCCCTTTATGTGTGTTTGTCATGGCAGTGTCCCTCGTCTTCCGTCATCCACACGTAATTCTTGAGGTCCAGCAAATTCCCTGTCCCAATTCTTCAGCATGGAGGGACATTAACACGGGTTTCTATTACAAATTCAGGCTCAGAAACCCCAATTTGGTCACGAAGACGCCGGATTATTAGCTGAATTTTCCACGATGACTAGTGCCCATAAATTAGAAATGGTGACGTCTCCCCGGCGTCACTCCCCCGGCTGTTCTCCACTCCCCCGGCTGTTCTCCACTCCCCCGGCTGTTCTCCACTCCGCCTCACTCGAAATTTCTCGAAGGGTCAAAGCTGCATCACATTTTAATATTCAATTATTATATAATTCAAATTTATGCTGAATTTAGGAAAATATATCAGCAGTCAACAGCAACACTGCGGGAACTTGTCCAGGGAAGTGGACGAGTATCTTCACCAGGTGCCAGATCAACCAGGCTGTGATGGATATGTAGGTCAGCTGGCTTCCAACTGCCACAGCCTGGCTGATCAGACTAGCACCAGACGAGCCTAGCCTAACGCTTCGGGTGTAGAAAAACTCTCGAAATTCATCGAAGGT
>NC_091302.1:48466306-48493806 GCF_038502225.1 Cherax quadricarinatus | reverse complement strand
GACTCCAGGTAGATAGACTCCAGGTAGATAGACTCCAGGTAGGTAGACTCCAGGTAGGTAGACTCCAGGTAGATATGTCATGTGGGTTTTCGATACGTGGATGGGTAAAAATACTCACGTAGGCTGGTAGTACATATAATATATAACGGGAAGTATGGAAAACGCCAACAGCCGACCTGTCTCTCTCTCTGCCTAACTACAACTTACCCATGGTGCCTACGGGTGAGGGTGTTTGAAATCCTGCTATGGTCAGCAGCAATATGAATACAGTCAATGATTCACACAGATGGTTGGTAGTGAGTCATCTACTGGTACACTGGTTACTGGTAACTGGTTGCTAGGAACTGGTACTACTACTGAGAGCTCGGCGATGCTAACGTATGTCGTCCCGACATACAACTAATACAAACTAGAGATGGCAGGTGTACGGCTTGGGCTGATTCTATACAATGTCAAAGTACACAACAGTTGAACATTATAACATACATAAGTAGAATATTGGAATGGAAGCTTACATAATTGAAACTGTAATAAAACTATAATGCAATACAAGGTATAATATAGCACAACTCATCGAATGAAACTCAACGTTGAGATTACACAATAGAAGTGATAAAAAAAAATTTGATCGATCGATCTGTATTCATGTGATCTACGGATTCTGAGGAAGGAATATATACAAAGAAAGAAGTGTTTAACGGAAAGGCAGATTCGGTGCACTCAAATATAGACTGTAAATTCTCAGAATTCGGAGAGAACGTGAACACACAAAAAAATTCTTGAACTCTGATAAGTTGATACTGTAATTATTCATCTATACAGGTTACTTACATTTAACCCCAACTCTGCTAGGGTGAGATTGATATATGCAGAATGGGTGTCATCTCTGGGAGGATCAAACTCTGTTGCACTGGCTAACTCATGCTGTATTTGAGGCAAATCTGAATTGGTAGTTACAAATGATACTTGAGGATTTCTCAATACCTGTCGTGTACGTAGGGAATAACGACATTCCGGTTGATTGTCTGACTGAGTATCAGAGGTAGAGAGTACAGGATCAGGAGGATTGTCAGAGTCTGTCACATTAGTCTGGGTTGGAACATCATTATCATCACATACTAACTTCATATGATCTAAATGCGATTCTTTATACTGACCAGTACTAATTTCTCTAACCTTATACTTATTACCAGTGATATGTTCACGTGCTGTTGGAGTGTGAGCAAAGTAACATTTATGAAGGGATTCAGGGAAACCGGCAGGCCGGACTTGAGTCCTGGAGATGGGAAGTACAGTGCCTGCACTCTGAAGGAGGGGTGTTAATGTTGCAGTTTAAAAACTGTAGTGTAAAGCACCCTTCTGGCAAGACAGTGATGGAGTGAATGATGGTGAAAGTTTTTCTTTTTCGGGCCACCCTGCCTTGGTGGGAATCGGCCGGTGTGATAATAAAAAAAAATAATGTTCAACTACTCGATAAGGACCAACAAACTTTTGATCAAGCTTTGGCATTGCAGATGTTTTGTTAAAGTTAATCAGCATAACTCTCAAACCTACTTTGATTTTGGATGGCTTTGCTCGAGTGTTTGCGACTCTTGTAAATTCTGCTGTTGAGTTATGAAGTGTTTCACGGATTCTTCTAAAAACTCTTTGAGCTAAACTGGTACGAGTTGCTATGAAATTATCAGGGTTGTAATTTGGTTTCGGATTAGATTATAGCAACTCATAAGGCAAACGTTTATCTACACCATACAATGCATAATGTGGAGTGTCACCTATAGAAACATTGTAAGCAGAATTTATAGCACACTGCACATCAGGTATAACTTCATCCCAAGTTTCACTGTTGGGATTGATAGTGGCTCTCAAGACATCAAGTACTTTCTTATTGGTACGTTCCACTAACCCATTGCTGGCAGGATGATGAGGAACAATGGTGGATTTAGAGATCTTGTACAAGGTGCACAAATTTTCAAGAATCTCATTACAGAATTCACCTCCATTATCTGTTACTAGGGACTTAGGGGTGGTATGCCTGCAGATAATGCATTCTTTAAACGCTTTAGCTACTGTCTCGGCAGTCTTATCTGCAATAGGAACTAACTCACAATATCTGGTGAAATGGTCTACCATAACACATAGATGTTTGTTGCCCTGGAGGGAACATTGGAAATTAGTTAACAAATCTAGCGCAACTCTTTCCCACGGTTCGCTAGTGGTTGGATACACCTGGATTGGATTAGGACCATTAGCATTACCTTTATGTTGCATGCAGACACTACATTTCTTAACATACTCAGAAATATCAGTTGCCATACGAGGCCAAAAGTATTTCAATCTGGCTTGTTTTACTGAACGATCCATACCAGGGTGTGCAACACCTGGTACATCGTGAACTAGCTGTAAGGCTACATTCACTAGTGACTGTGGAATTACTAACTGGTAAACTCTTCTGCTAGGAGTACCCAACTCGGCTATTCGATACAGTAATTCTTGGTTCATGACAAAGTCACTGATGGGTGCTGGCGGCATCACAGTCAGAATAAGATCTTCCTGGAGCAGGAATCGAATCACACCAACCACATGGGATCTGTTCATTGAGCATTCTTTACATCTTCAGCACTAAATGGAGGGTCTGCAGTTACTATACTAACATGTCGCGATAAGGCATCTGCGACTACATTTGACTTGCCAGGTAAGTGTTCAAAGGTCGGATTGAACTCTTGGATAGTCAAGGTCCATCTGGCTAACCTTCCAGTAGGTTGTTTGTTCTGGAATAAAGGTATCAGTGGAGCGTGGTCTGTCAAGATATGAACAGAGTACTGATAAATAATGTCTCGGAAGTGCTTTAAAGACTATACTATTGCTAAAGCTTCTTGCTCAGTTACTGTATAATTACGTTCAGCCTTCGTAAGGACTCGGCTAGCAAATGCAACTGCGTTGTACTTGCCATCAGTCTTCTGAGCTAGTACGGCACCTATGCCAATAGAACTAGCATCAGTAGTCAGATAGAAGGGCTTAGAAAAATCTGGAAATTTCAAAATTGGAGCAGATGTTAGCTTTTCTTTTAAAGTTTGGAATGCTCTTCCTTGACGGAAGGTCCAAACAAAAGGAGCATCTTTCTTAAGCAACTCAGTTAGAGGAGCAGCTATGGAAGAAAAATTGGCAATGAAAGATCTATAAAAACCTGCTAAGCCCACAAAGGATCTTACGGCATCAGCAGTTTTGGGTGTTGGAAAATTTAGTATTGCAGTTACTTTACTTTGGTCGGTCGTAACCCCTCTAGGAGTGACTACGTGACCAAGAAACTTAATTTCTGATCTGAAAAATTGACATTTAGACAGTTTGATCTTTAAATTGGCTTCTTCAAGTTTACCAAGTACTACATCAAGTCTTTTCAAGTGTGTATCCACGTCTTTAGACATGACGATTACGTCATCTAAGTACACCATAAGTGCATTACCTATGAGACCTCTAAAGATATTAGTCATGAGCCTTGAGAACGTGATAGGGGAGGATCGTAATCCAAAGGCCATATGGAGGAAGTGATAATGACCTGTAGGAGTGGAGAATGCAGTTAGCTCTTGGCTGTCCTCGTGAAGAGGGACTTGCCAAAACCCTTGTAACAAGTCCAGGGTTGAAAAGACTTTGTTATCTCCGATGTTACGTAAAAGATCACCCAGTACAGGAAGTGGGAAGCGATCTGGGATCTGGGATAGTTTTCGCATTTAACTTCCTAAAGTCAATCACTGGGCGCCAAGTACCATCCTTCTTAGGTACTAGGATCAAGGGTGCATTCCAAGGTGAATTGCTAGGTGCAATAACTCCATCATCAAGCATTTGATTGATCAATTCTTCTGCGACAGCAACTTGTGAATGAGGCAGACTCCAGGTAGATAGACTCCAGGTAGATAGACTCCAGGTAGATAGACTCTAGGTAGATAGACACCAGGTAGGTAGACTCCAGGTAGGTAGACTCCAGGTAGGTAGACTCCAGGTAGGTAGACTCCAGGTAGGTAGACTCCAGGTAGGTAGACTTCAGGTAGATACACTCCAGGTAGGCAGACTCCAGGTAGATAGACTCCAGGTAGATAGACTCCAGGTAGATAGACTCCAGGTAGGTAGACTCCAGGTAGGTAGACTCCAGGTAGATAGACTCCAGGTAGGTAGACTCCAGGTAGGTAGACTCCAGGTAGGTAGACTCCAGGTAGATAGACTCCAGGTAGGTAGACTCCAGGTAGGTAGACTCCAGGTAGATAGACTCCAGGTAGGTAGACTCCAGGTAGATAGACTCCAGGTAGATAGACTCCAGGTAGATAGACTCCAGGTAGATACACTCCAGGTAGGCAGACTCCAGGTAGGTAGACTCCAGGTAGGTAGACTCCAGGTAGATAGACTCCAGGTAGGTAGACTCCAGGTAGGTAGACTCCAGGTAGATACACTCCAGGTAGGCAGACTCCAGGTAGGTAGACTCCAGGTAGGTAGACTCCAGGTAGATAGACTCCAGGTAGATAGACTCCAGGTAGATAGACTCCAGGTAGATAGACTCCAGGTAGGTAGACTCCAGGTAGGTAGACTCCAGGTAGATAGACTCCAGGTAGGTAGACTCCAGGTAGGTAGACTCCAGGTAAGTAGACTCCAGGTAGGTAGGAAACAGGACGAGTGTTTCCTGCCGTCTGACTTAAGTCACATACTGACCCTCAGCTTCGAGAGCCACGTCAGTTCACTGTCTTCTAATATCATGTTAATTTTTCCACTATAATCTACCTTGTCCATAATTATTATCACATTTGCTTTGTTTCGTAAGTCCAGGATCTTTCCTTATTAATTCATGGTATAACTTAACAAATCTTTGAGAAGAATTGTGCAATAGTAATTATAGACAAGGTAGATTATAGGGACAAAATAAACATGATATTAGGAGACAGGGAAACTCACGCGCCTCTTAACTTTTGGTCATCTGACTGGGGCCTTCCACTGGCTTACCTCTCCACCACTTTTGAGAATATTACCGATATTTTACGCAGCCAGTCGTAGCGTCACGTTGATCTCCTGATACACTGATCAATGTCAACAAATATTTTTTAAGTTATATGCTGGGAGATGTGAATGATAATGTATATGGAATAAAGAGAATGGATTATGGGACACTATAAACAATGCAGGGAAAAAATAATTGTAAATTATAGGCTTTTATTGTTAATTTCACTAATTTGTACTTTGAGCTTAGGAGGGAGTGAAGCCGGCAAGGGGACAGGAGTTAGGACTCGACCCCTTCAACCACATGTGGGTGAGTGCACACAAGCACTAATGTGTGTGCGCGTGTGCATACGCACACAGACACACGCACAGACACACACAGACAGACACACAGACAGACAGACACACACACACACACACACACACACACACACACACACACACACACACACACACACACACACACACACACACACACACACACACACACACACACACACACACTGGTCCAGCAACTGGTTCCTGGAGTTCAACCCCACCAAATGCAAAGTCATGAAGATTGGGGAAGGGCAAAGAAGACCACACATGGAGTACAGTCTAGGAGGCCAGAGCCTACAAACCTCACTCAAGGAAAAGCATCTTGATTTATGTATAACACCGGGTACATCTGAGGCGCACATCAACCAAATAACTGCTGCAGCATACGGGCGCTTGGCAAACTTAAGAACAGCATTCCGACATCTAAATAAGGACTCATTCAGGACCCTGTACACTGTGTACGTTAAGTCCATATTGGAATATGCACAGCCAGTTTGGAACCCACACCTAGCCAAGCATGTAAGGAAGCTAGAGAAAGTGCAAAGGTTTGGAACAAGACTAGTCCCGGAGCAAAGGGGTATGTCCTACGAGGAGAGGTTAAGGGAAGTCGACCTGACGACACTGGAAGACAAGAGAGATAGGGGGGATATGATAACGACATATAAAATACTGAGAGATATAGACAAGGTTGACAGAGACAGGATATTCCAGAGATGGGACACAGTAACAAGGGATCACAGTTGGAAACTGAAGACTCAGATGAATCACAGGGATGTTAGGAAGTATTTCTTCAGTCAGAGAGTTGTCAGGAAGTGGAATAGCCTGGGTAGTGATGTAGTGGAGGCAGGATCCATATATAGCTTTAAGAACAGGTATGATAAAGCTCACGGAGCTTGAAGAGTGACTGAGTAGCGACCAGGAACTGTGAATCGAGCCCCGCAACCTCAACTAGGTGAGTACAACTAGGTGAGCACTGGGTTCGAATCCCGGTAACTCCACTGATTACCAGCGAAGACATTGCAATTCAAAGGGCACTCCGAATTGTAACATCCTCATCCATCCTTTAGAGTATAGGTACTGTACTTCCCACCCACAGGACTGTAATATTCCCACCCATCCTTCAGAGTGCATGTACTGTACTTCCCACCTCCAGGACTGTAATATTCTCACCCATCCTTCAGAGTGCATGTACTGTACTTCCCACCTCCAGGACTGTAATATTCTCACCCATCCTTCAGAGTGCATGTACTGTACTTCCCACCCCCAGGACTGTAATATTCCCAACCATCCTTCAGAGTGCATGTACTGTACTTCCCACCTCCAGGGCTGTAATATTCTCACCCATCCTTCAGAGTGCAGACACTGTACTTCCCACCCCCAGGACTGTAATATTCCCACCCATCCTTCAGAGTACAGGTACTGTACTTCCCACTTCCAGGATTGTAACATCCCCACCCATCCTTCACAGTACAGACACTGTACTTCCCACTTCCAGGGCTGTAATATTCTCACCCATCCTTCAGAGTGCAGGCACTGTACTTCCCACCCCCAGGACTGTAATATTCCCACCCATCCTTCAGAGTGCAGGCACTGTACTTCCCACCCCCAGGACTGTAATATTCCCACCCATCCTTCAGAGTACAGGTACTGTACTTCCCACTTCCAGGATTGTAACATCCCCACCCATCCTTCACAGTACAGGCACTGTACTTCCCACTTCCAGGGCTGTAATATTCTCACCCATCCTTCAGAGTGCAGGCACTGTACTTCCCACCCCCAGGACTGTAATATTCCCACCCATCCTTCAGAGTACAGGTACTGTACTTCCCACTTCCAGGATTGAAACATCCCCACCCATCCTTCACAGTACAGGTACTGTATTTCCCACCTCCAGAATTGTAACATCCCCACCCATCCTTCAGAGTACAGGCACTGTACTTTCCACCTCCAGGTCTGTAATATTCTCATCTATCCTTCAAAGTGCAAGCTCTGTACTTCCCACCTCTAGGACTGTAACATCCCCACTCATCTTTCAGAGTGCAAGCACTGTACTTCCCACCTTCAGGACTGTAACAACCCCACCCCTACTTCAAAGAACAGGTATTGTACTTCCCGCCTCTAGGGCGGTAACATCCCCACCCATCCTTCAGAGTCCAGGTACTGTACTTCCCACCTCCAGGTCTGTAATATTCTCACCCATCCTTCAGAGTACAGGTACTGTACGTCCCGCCTCCAGGACTCCGATCTGGCCAAAATGTTTCGCTGAATCTCTTCGTGAATGTTACCTTGCACTCCAACAACACGTCAAGCCATAATTACTAATTGTCTCCTTTCACTTCTCATACACTCACACAGGCCTGCTGGAGGCTCAAATCCCTACCACTAAAAACCTGCTTCACATCCTCCCTTCAACTCCTCCTGTAACAACTCCTTCCCAGCCTTCCACTCAAAATTTTTGTACCCTCTTGGTCATCCCATTCTGCTTCAGCCTCTGTAAATGCCCCAACCACCTCAACCCCTCTTCCGCCCTCTGAATAATACCTTAGGTAACCCTAGACTGTTTTCTATATTCTTTGCTTCGAAATCATAATATTCAAAGCACACATTGCTCTCAAACATAACATTTCCATTTTTTCAGCCTTCTTCTCGCAGCGACGTTTGAGACCCATGAATCACACCTGTATAACAGTGTTGGTACCACTATACTTTGGTATCTTCCTATTGTTACCCCGCCAAGTAAATTTTAACTCCACAGACGCCTCAACACACCACCTTCCTTTTCTCGCCTCGCCTATTCTATTGTTCACCTGGTCTTTCATAAGCCAGAACTACCAACATGTTCATCGCCAAACATTAACTTCTCCATACTCCTTCATTCCATTCCGATATCTAGTTTTTCACCGCCTGAAATTTTGATATTCATATCACTCTGCTCTTTCGTATCTTCACTTTTAATTTCCTTCTTTTATATACCCTCCAAAATATGTCTATCACCCGCTGCACATTCTCTTCAGAATCTCCAAAAAACAACGGTATCATTAGCATAAAGCAACTGTGATAACTCCCACTTCGTACTTGATTCATTATCTTTAAATACCACACTTCTCCCCAACACCCTAGCATCCACAGCTTCTATAAACCCATCTACAAATATGTTAAACAACTTTAGTGACATCACACAGCCCTGTCTAAGGCCTAGGCCTAGGCCTAGGCCTGCTTTTACTGAAAAATTGTCTCCTCTCCTACATACTCGAACCTGAGCAGCACTCTCTCCACAAAAACTCTTAACTGCTTTAAGTAAGTACCACCTATTCTATACACTTGCAACATCTACCACCCTGTCATATGTTTTTTGTAAATCTGCAAGTACGGTAAAAAGCTCCTTACTTTTATCTAAATATTGCTCACTTATATACTTCAGTGTAAACACTCTTCCTAAATCCTCCTTGTTTCTCTGCAATCCTACTCTCTCTCTCTGTTGCCTCTTAATTCTTTCAGTAATAATTGTATCATACACCTTACCTGGTATACTAACGAGGCTTTGTCCCCTATAATTTGTACACACTTTCTCTTCCCCTTTTTCCTTATACAAGGGACTACACAGTACATATGGTCCCTGTCATCAGGTATCTTCCCTCCTCTCATGCATATGTTGAACATATGTACCAACCATTCTAAAACTGTATCACCTGGATGGTACTAGGAGGTTATCTGAAGAAGCTTTCAAAGATCCTTACCCCAGCGGCCCGGTCCCAGACCAGATCTACTGGGTGTTGGCCTAACCGATCAAGCTGTTATTGTCCGCAGTCCAACGTATGCACCATAACCCGGCTAATCAGGAACTTTTTTTGGGCAGGGGGATTTGTCGAGTTTCCCCTGGAAAACAACGAGGGGAGTTGTTGGTAAACTTCCTTATAAAAAAAGGAAAGGTGTTGAAGAGTCGTGGTCCCTTTACACTTACCGACCTCTATATTTAATCATGGCTCTCCTGCCTCTCACTGGAGATATCCTGCACTGTCTGCTAAGCCTTCTGTTATCATAAACAGTAACTACGGTGTACATTATTGAGATCAATCACTCTAGTATCTCCCAGTGAGTCCAGTTCTAGAGATTTCAATCGCTCCTAGCAACTTAGGTGCTAGATTCAGTATACATGAGCTGCTTTTAATATTTCTGTCTTCATTCTGTCTATCCAAGTTGTTTTATCCACTTTTATTTTACTCACTGCCTCATACACCTGCCCCACTCACTGCCTCATACGCCTGCCCAACTCACTGCCTCATACGCCTGCCCAACTCACTGCCTCATACACCTGCCCCACTCACTGCCTCATACGCCTGCCCCACTCACTGCCTCATGCACCTGCCCCACTCACTGCTTCATACACCTGCCCCACTCACTGCCTCATACACCTGCCCCACTCACTGCCTCATACACCTGTCCCACTCACTGCCTCATACACCTGTCCCACTCACTGCCTCATACACCTGTCCCACTCACTGCCTCATACACCTGTCCCACTCACTGCCTCATACGCCTGCCCCACTCACTGCCTCATACACCTGTCCTACTCACTGCCTCATACGCCTGCCCCACTCACTGCCTCATACACCTGCTCCTCTCACTGCCTCATACACCTGCTCCTCTCACTGCCTCATGCACCTGCCCCACTCACTGCCTCATACACCTGCCCCACTCACTCCCTCATACGCCTGCCCCACTCACTGCCTCATACACCTGCTCCTCTCACTGTCTCATACGCCTGCCCCACTCACTGCCTCATACACCTGCCCCACTCACTGCCTCATACACCTGCCCCACTCACTGCCTCATACACCTGCCGCACTCACTGCCTCATACACCTGCCCCACTCACTGCCTCATACACCTGCCCCACTCACTGCCTCATACACCTGCTCCTCTCACTGCCTCATACACCTGCTCCTCTCACTGCCTCATGCACCTGCCCCACTCACTGTCTCATACACCTGCCCCACTCACTGCCTCATACACCTGCCCCACTCACTGCCTCATACGCCTGCCCCACTCACTGCCTCATACACCTGCTCCTCTCACTGTCTCATACGCCTGCCCCACTCACTGCCTCATACACCTGCCCCACTCACTGCCTCATACACCTGCCCCACTCACTGCCTCATACGCCTGCCCCACTCACTGCCTCACACACCTGCCCCACTCACTGCCTCATACACCTGCCCCACTCACTGCCTCATACGCCTGCCCCACTCACTGCCTCATACACCTGCCCCACTCACTGCCTCATACACCTGCCCCACTCACTGCCTCATACACCTGCTCCTCTCACTGCCTCATACACCTGCTCCTCTCACTGCCTCATGCACCTGCCCCACTCACTGTCTCATACACCTGCCCCACTCACTGCCTCATACACCTGCCCCACTCACTGCCTCATACGCCTGCCCCACTCACTGCCTCATACACCTGCTCCTCTCACTGTCTCATACGCCTGCCCCACTCACTGCCTCATACGCCTGCCCCACTCACTGCCTCATACACCTGCCCCACTCACTGCCTCATGCACCTGCCTCATTCACTGTCTCATGCACCTGCTCCTCTCACTGCCTCATGCACCTGCTCCTCTCACTGCCTCATACACCTGCCCCACTCACTGCCTCATGCACCTGCCCCACTCACTGCTTCATACACCTGCCCCACTCACTGCCTCATACACCTGCTCCTCTCACTGCCTCATACACCTGCCCCACTCACTGCCTCATGCACCTGCCCCACTCACTGCTTCATACACCTGCCCCACTCACTGCCTCATACACCTGCTCCTCTCACTGCCTTATGCACCTGCCCCACTCACTGCCTCATGCACCTGCCCCACTCACTGCCTTATACACCTGCTCCTCTCACTGTCTCATGCACCTGCTCCTCTCACTGCCTCATGCACCTGCTCCTCTCACTGCCTCATACACCTGCCCCACTCACTGCCTCATGCACCTGCCCAACTCACTGCATCATGCACTTGCCCCACTCATTGCCTCATACACCTGCCCTACTCACTGCCTCATGCATCTGCCCCACTAACTGCCTCATGAACCTACCCCACTCACTGCCTCATGCATCTGCCCCACTCACTGCCTCAAACACCTGCCCTAATCACTGCCTCATGCATCTGCCCCACTCACTGCCTCATGCACCTGCCCCAATCACTGCCTCATACATCTGCTCCTCTCACTGCCTCATACACCTGCTCCTCTCACTGCCTCATGCACCTGCCCCACTCACTGCCTCATGTACCTGCCTCACTCACTGCCTCATGCACCTGCCCCACTCACTGCCTCATGCATCTGCCCCACTCACTGCCTCATGTATCTGCCCCACTCACTGCCTCATGCACCTGCCCTACTCACTGCCTCATGCATCTGCCCCACTCATTGCCTCATGCACTTGCCCCACTCACTGCCTCATACACCTGCCCCATCACTGCCTCATACATCTGCCCCACTCACTGCCTCATGCATCTGCCCCAATCACTGCCTCATGCACCTGCCCCACTCACTGCCTCATGCCTCTGCCCCACTCACTGCCTCATGCATCTGCCCCACTCACTGCCTCATGCACCTGCCCCACTCACTGCCTCATAAACCTGCTCCTCTCACTGCCTAATGCACCTGCCCCACTCACTGCATCATGCACCTGCCCCACTCACTGTCTCATACACCTGCCCTACTCACTGCCTCATGCATCTGCCCCACTCACTGCCTCATGAACCTACCCCACTCACTGCCTCATGCATCTGCCCAACTCACTGCCTCATACACCTGCCCTACTCACTGCCTCATGCATCTGCCCCACTCACTGCCTCATGCACCTGCCCCAATCACTGCCTCATACATCTGCTCCTCTCACTGCATCATACACCTGCTCCTCTCACTGCCTCACGCACCTGTCCCACTCACTGCCTCATGCACCTGCCTCACTCACTGCCTCATGTTCCTGCCCCACTCACTGCCTCATGCATCTGCCCCACTCACTGCCTCATGTGTCTGCCCCACTCACTGCCTCATACACCTGCCCTACTCACTGCCTCATGCATCTGCCCCACTCACTGCCTCATGCACTTTCCCCACTCGCTGCCTCATACACCTGCCCCCTCACTGCCTCATACATCTGCCCCACTCACTGCCTCATGCATCTGCCCCAATCATTGCCTCATGCACCTGCCCCACTCACTGCCTCATGCCTCTGCCCCACTCACTGCCTCATGCATCTGCCCCACTCACTGCCTCATGCACCTGCCCCACTCACTGCCTCGTGCATCTGCCCCACTCACTGCCTCATGCACCTGGCCCACTCACTGTCTCGCGCATCTGCCCCACTCACTGCCTCATGCATCTGCCCCACTCACTGCCTCATACACCTGCTCCTCTCACTGCCTCGTGCATCTGCCCCACTCACTGCCTCATGCACCTGCCCCACTCACTGTCTCGCGCATCTGCCCCACTCACTGCCTCATGCACCTGCCCCACTCACTGCCTCATGCACCTGCCCCACTCACTGCCTCATACACCTGCTCCTCTCACTGCCTAATGCACCTGCCCCACTCACTGCCTCATGAACCTGCCCCACTCACTGCCTCATGCACCTGCCCCACTCACTGCCTCATGCATCTGCCCCACTCACTGCCTCATGCACCTGCCCCACTCACTGCCTCATACACCTGCTCCTCTCACTGCCTCATACACCGGCTCCTCCTCACTGCCTCATGCACCTGCCCCACTCACTGCCTCATGCACCTACCCCACTCACTGCCTCATGCACCTACCCCACTCACTGCCTCATGCACCTACCCCACTCACTGCCTCATGCATCTGCCTCACTCACTGCCTCATGTATCTGTCCCACTCACTGCCTCATACACCTGCCCTACTCACTGCCTCATGCATCTACCCCACTCACTGCCTCATGCACTTGCCCCACTCATTGCCTCAAACACCTGCCCCCTCACTGCCTCATACATCTGCCCCACTCACTGCCTCATGCATCTTCCCCACTCACTGCCTCATGCACCTGCCCCACTCACTGCCTCGTGCATCTGCCCCACTCACTGCCTCATGCACCTGCCCCACTCACTGTCTCGTGCATCTGCCCCACTCACTGCCTCATGCACCTGTCCCACTCACTGCCTCGTGCATCTGTCCCACTCACAGCCTCATGCATCTGTCCCACTCATTGCCTCATGCACCTGCCCCACTCACTGCCTCGTGCATCTGCCCCACTCACTGCCTCGTGCATCTGTCCCACTCAATGCCTCATGCATCTGCCACACTCACTGTCTCGTGCATCTGTCCCACTCACTGCCTCATGCATCTGCCACACTCACTGCCACATACACCTACCCCACTCACTTCCTCATACACCTACCCCACTCACTGCCTCGTGCATCTGTCCCACTCACTACCTCATACACTTGCCCCACTCACTGCCTCATACACCTGTTCCACTCACTGCCTCATACACCTGCCCCACTCACTGCCTCATACACCTGTCCCACTCACTGCCTCATACACCTACCCCACTCACTGCCTCATACACTTGCCCCACTCACTGCCTCATACACCTGTCCCACTTACTGCCTCATACACCTGCCCCACTCACTGCCTCATGCACCTGCCCCACTCACTGCCTCATACACATGCCCCACTCACTGCCTCATACACCTCCCCCACTCACTGCCTCATACACCTTCCCCATTCACTGCCTCATACACCTTCCCCACTCACTGCCTCGTGCATCTGTCCTACTCACTGCCTCGTACACCTGCCGCACTCACAGCCTCATACACCTTCCCCACTCACTGCCTAGTGCATCTGTCCCACTCACTGCCTCATGCACCTGCCCCACTCACTGCCTCATACACCTGCCCCACTCACTGCCTCATACACCTGCCTTACTCACTGCCTCATACACCTGTCCCACTCACTGCCTAATACACCTGCCCACTCACTGCCTCATACACCTGTCCTACTCACTGCCTCATACACCTGCCCCACTCACTGCCTCATACACCTGCCCCACTCACTGCCTCATACACCTGCCCCACTCACTGCCTCATACACCTGTCCCACTCACTGCCTCATACACCTGTCCCACTCACTGTCTCATACACCTGCCCTACTCACTGCCTCATACACCTGTCCCATTCATTGCCTCATACACCTGTTCCACTCACTGCCTCATACACCTGTCCCACTCACTGCCTCATACACCTGTCCCACTCACTGCCTCATACACCTGCTCCACTCACTGCCTCATACACCTGTTCTACTCACTGCCTCATACACCTGCCCCACTCACTGCCTCATACACCTGTCTCACTCACTGCCTCATACACCTGCCCCACTCACTGCCTCATACACCTGTCCCACTCACTGTCTCATACACCTTCCCCACTCAGTGCCTAGTGCATCTGTCCCACTCTCTGCCTCATGCACCTGCCTCGCTCACTGCCTCATACACCTGCCCCACTCACTGCCTCATACAACTGCCTTACTCACTGCCTCATACACCTGTCCCACTCACTGCCTAATACGCCTAATACACCTGCCCCACTCACTGCCTCATACACCTGCCCTACTCACTGCCTCATACACCTTTCCCACTCACTGCCTCATACACCTGTCCCACTCACTGCCTCATACACCTGCTCCACTCACTGCCTCATACACCTGTCCTACTCACTGCCTCATACACCTGCCCCACTCACTGCCTCGTGCATCTGTCCCACTCACTGCCTCGTGCATCTGTCCCACTCACTACCTCATACACTTGCCCCACTCACTGCCTCATACACCTGTTCCACTCACTGCCTCATACACCTGCCCCACTCATTGCGTCATACACCTGTTCCACACACTGCCTCATACTCCTGTCCCACTCACTGCCTCATACACCTGCCCTACTCACTGCCTCATACACCTGTCTCACTCACTGCCTCATACACCTGCCCCACTCACTGCCTCATACGCCTGCCCCACTCACTGCCTCATACACCTGCCCCACTCACTGCCTCATACACCTCCCCCACTCACTGCCTCATACACCTGCCCCACTCACTGCCTCATACACCTGCCCCACTCACTGCCTCATACACCTGTCCCACTCACTGCCTCATACACCTGCCCCACTCACTGCCTCATACACCTGCCCTACTCACTGCTTCATACACCTGTCCCATTCACTGCCTCATACACCTGTTCCACTCACTGCCTCATATGTCAGCATAGTGTTCAGATTGTCCATATAGCTGTATCTTTTGTAGATACTCGTTCAGACTGTCCTCAGTCAAGGCATGTGTTAGCCATTGCAGAGGAATTCGATCCTCCCAGAGATGATAACCATTCTGCATACGTAAACCTTACCCTCGCAGAATTGGGTTTAAGTGTAAACAGCCTGTATAATTAGATGTCCGAGATGAATGAAATTATCAACTGTGTGTTTTGTTATTAGCTGATCAGTTGTCAGAAATTTTCGTATTCACTTTCCCTCCGTATTCTGAGAATTTGACAGTAATAGTCTGAGTGCACCAGATACCTTTGCTGTTAATTTCACCTTGTATATATATATATATTTATTCTTCCTCAGAATCCGTAGAGTGCATGAATACAGATCGATCGATCAATTCCATCTATATTGTATAATGATTTGTTCTTATAGTTTGTAATGCATTACGTTAAAAGTGATTACGTTAACATCCATTACGTAAAACTCATTTTGTTAACATCCATTATGATACCATCCATTAGTTCTAAGTTATATATGAATTTGTTATTGTATAGAATCAGCCCAGATCCGCCTGCCTGTTTCAGCCTATAGATAGTAGTTTATGTCGAGACGACATACCTAACATGACCGAGCTGTCAGCATAGTTGCTGATCCCTGTGTTATATAGCATAGCATATTAGTATCATCCATGTGCTTTAGATAGGAGATCCCTTGTAGGCCTGTGACTTTGTGTGACGTCACGGGGTGCGCATGTGTACGCTCGTACCTCTGCCCCGGCCTCACTCGGCGTAGACACCCAGGCGAAGACAGGCAAGGCACTGGGCTCCAGTTCCCATCATCTCAGTCTGACAATATATCGTAACCATCCAGCAAGTGTGTCTACCTTCAACCCTCGATATCTCCATTAAGAAACCTTACGATACATACACCTGTCCCACTCACTGCCTCATACACCTGTCCCACTCACTGCCTCATACACCTGCTCCACTCACTGCCTCATACACCTGTCCTACTCACTGCCTCATACACCTGCCCCACTCACTGCCTCATACACCTGTCCCACTCACTGTCTCATACACCTGCCCCACTCACTGCCTCATACACCTGTCCCACTCACTGCCTCATACACCTTCCCCACTCACTGCTTAGTGCATCTGTCCCACTCACTGCCTCATGCACCTGCCCCACTCACTGCCTCATACACCTGCCCCACTCACTGCCTCATACACCTGCCTTACTCACTGCCTCATACACCTGTCCCACTCACTGCCTAATACACCTGTCCCACTCACTGCCTCATACACCTGTCCCACTCACTGCCTCATACACCTGTCCCACTCACTGCCTCATACACCTGTCCCACTCACTGCCTCATACACCTGCCCCACTCACTGCTTCATACACCTGTCCCATTCACTGCCTCATACACCTGTTCCACTCACTGCCTCATACACCTGTCCCACTCACTGCCTCATACACCTGTCCCATTCACTGCCTCATACACCTGCTCCACTCACTGCCTCATACACCTGCCCTACTCACTGCCTCATACACCTGCCCCACTCACTGCCTCATACACCTGTCCCACTCACTGCCTCGTACTCCTGCCCCACTCACTGCCTCATACACCTGACCCACTCATTGCCTCATACACCTGTCCCGCTCACTGCCTATACACCTGCCCCACTCACTGCCTCATACACCTGCCCCACTCACTGCCTCATACACCTGTCCCACTCACTGCCTCATACACCTGCCCCACTCACTGCCTCATACACCTGCCCCACTCACTGTCTCATACACCTGTCCCACTCATTGCCTCATACACCTGCCCCACTCACTGCCTCATACACCTGCCCTACTCACTGCCTCATACACCTGCCCTACTCACTGCCTCATACACCTGCCCTACTCACTGCCTCATACACCTGCCCCACTCACTGCCTCATACACCTGCCCCACTCACTGCCTCATACACCTGCCCTGCTCACTGCCTCATATACCTGCCCTACTCACTGCCTCATACACCTGCCCCACTCACTGCCTCATACACCTGCCCCACTCACTGCCTCATACACCTGCCCTACTCACTACCTCATACACCTGCCCTACTCACTGCCTCATACACCTGCCCTACTCATTGCCTCATACACCTGCCCTACTCACTGCCTCATACACCTGCCCTACTCACTGCCTCATACACCTGCCCTACTCACTGCCTCATGCACCTGCCCTACTCACTGCCTCATACACCTGCCCTACTCACTGCCTCATACACCTGCCCTACTCATAGCCTCATACACCTGCCCTACTCACTGCCTCATACACCTGCCCTACTCACTGCCTCATACACCTGCCCTACTCACTGCCTCATACACCTGCCCTACTCACTGCCTCATACACCTGCCCTACTCACTGCCTCATACACCTGCCCTACTCATAGCCTCATACACCTGCCCTACTCACTGCCTCATACACCTGCCCTACTCACTGCCTCATACACCTGCCCTACTCACTGCCTCATACACCTGCCCTACTCATAGCCTCATACACCTCACCCATGAAATCACTGCCGCCTGTCATTATCAACATTTAACCACTCAATATATATCCAATACATGATCGACTGTATAAGTTGTGAACATGTCATGACATGAGTGGGTAGACGTGAGCCCCTCAGTTACACTCATGAACATGACATGGGTGGGTAGATGAGAGCACCTCAGTTACACTCATGAACATGACATGAGTGGGTAGACGAGAGCACCTCAGTTACACTCATGAACATGACATGAGTGGGAATACGTGAGCACCTCAGTTACACTCATGAACATGACATGAGTGGGAATACGTGAGCACCTCAGTTACACTCATGAACATGACATGAGTGGGAATACGTGAGCACCTCAGTTACACTCATGAACATGACATGAGTGGGAAGACGTGAGCCCCTCAGTTACAATCATGAACATGTAAAGTAAAAGGACACAAGTGCAACTAATGTGACATTTATTGTGGCAACGTTTCGCTCTCCAGGAGCTTTATCAAGCCATTACAAACAATACATGGACACAGAGGGTATATAAAGGCTCAGAGTGAGGTGCAATACTAGTGAGGTAACATTTCGATGTTCACTAGTGGTAGTGGTAGTAGTAGTAGTAGTGGTAGTAGTAGTAGTAGTAGTAGTAGTAGTAGTAGTAGTAGTAGTAGTAGTAGTAGTGGTAGTAGTGGTAATAGTAGTAGTAGTAGTAGTATTAGTGACAAAAGTAATACAATAAGGTAGAGCAATTAATTCGTACAAGAGTAAAAGGATATAAAAGCTATTACTTGGGTAACATAAAAAATAGGTTGGACAAATATAGACTGGAAAGAGGCAGCTTGTTTCAGTGTTCACTCTCTGTAATGTGCTATAACAGGAGAGACTATGTGATGGCAGGGTTTACTGTTTTCAGGAGGATTCTTGCTAAGACTTCGGAGATGGTGAAGCTGCCGTTGTTTTGTTTAATTGTATTTGAAACAGCGATCAGTGATGATTCGAGGCACTTGCGTCTGCGGAAATTAGTTTCTTTGATCACTAAATGGGCGTCTCTGAATTTCATGAGATGATTGGTGGAATTTCGGTGTTGTACACAGGCGTTGTTCAAGTTATCGTTCCTACATGCGTAAATGTGTTCATTGAGGCGGGTGTCGAGGTTTCTTGCTGTTTCACCTACGTAAATCTTGTCACAGCCTCCACAGGGTATAGTGTAAACTCCTGCATTGACTGGTTCGTGGTGCTTGGATTGTGTCCTGGTTAGATCCTTTATTGAAGTGCTAGAAGCGATGGCTACTCTGGTGTTAGCTTGTGAAAGTACTTTTGAGACGTTCAGTGCAACCTGGCTGTTGGGAAGAATTATAACTTTGTTGGGAGTGGTGTTGATGCGTGAAGAATTAATGATCTGAAGAGCTCTTTTCTTGCAGTCTTTGATGAAAAAAGAAGGAAAATGTAACTCAGTGAATGTTTGGTGAATATATGTACATTCCTCGTCAAGAAACACAAACTAGCCGAAGTTCTTGCCAAACATCTTTCCTGCCTTCTGGGGACCATCAGCCCCGCTCATCTTAAACACTCAGGCGACCTTCTCAACCGCATCCGTAACCTCTCCATCCGTAACAAGAAACTAAGCAGTTTGGATGTGACTTCCCTCTTCACAAAGTACCTACCAAAAAAGCCATCGAGGTTCTCCGACGTAAAGTCAATCAGGACCTTAATCTTCCTCTACCTCCCGGAGATTTTGTTGACTTGATTGAACTCTGTGTTAATTTCAACTGTTTTTCTTTCAATAACAAGCTCTACAAACAAACCTACGGCATGGGAATGGGGTCCCCCATAAGTGCCGTCCTAGCCAACTTATACATGGAACACCTAGAGTCCGAACACTTCGCCAACATCATCCCTTCAAGCGTCACTTGGTTACGTTACGTGGACGATGTCCTCGTAATAACTCCAAAACGTTTTGATGTACGGGATCTTCAGGCAAGGCTCAACGCAGTTGAACCGGCGATCCAGTTTACACTAGAAGAAGAGTCCAATGACTACCTATCTTTCCTCGACGTCCTCATTCACAAAGTAGACAACAACCTAAGATTTCAAGTTTATCGGAAACCCACCAATAAAAATGATCTCACACACTTCTATTCCAGTCAAGATACCAAGACCAAAAGAGGCATCATCATCGGGTTTTTCCTAAGAGCATACCGAATTTGCAGTCCTGAGTTTCTTGACGAGGAATGTACATATATTCATCAAACATTCATTGAGTTACATTTTCCTTCTTTTTTCATCAAAGACTGCAAGAAAAGAGCTCTTCAGATCATTAATTCTTCACGCATCAACACCGCTCCCAACAAAGTTATAATTCTTCCCAACAGCCAGGTTGCACTGAACGTCTCAAAAGTACTTTCACAAGCTAACACCAGAGTCGCCATCGCTTCTAGCACTTCAATAAAGGATCTAACCAGGACACAATCCAAGCACCACGAACCAGTCAATGCAGTTTACACTATACCCTGTGGAGGCTGTGACAAGATTTACGTAGGTGAAACAGCAAGAAACCTCGACACCCGCCTCAATGAACACATTTACGCATGTAGGAACGATAACTTGAACAACGCCTGTGTACAACACCGAAATTCCACCAATCATCTCATGAAATTCAGAGACGCCCATTTAGTGATCAAAGAAACTAATTTCCGCACACGCAAGTGCCTCGAATCATCACTGATCGCTGTTTCAAATACAATTAAACAAAACAACGGCAGCTTCGCCATCTCCGAAGTCTTAGCAAGAATCCTCCTGAAAACAGTAAACCCTGCCATCACATAGTTTACCTGGAGTTTACCTGGAGAGAGTTCCGGGGGTCAACGCCCCCGCGGCCCGGTCTGTGACCAGGCCTCCAGTCTCTCCTGTTATAGCACATTACAGAGAGTGAACACTGAAACAAGCTGCCTCTTTCCAGTCTATATTTGTCCAACCTATTTTTATGTTACCCAAGTAATAGCTTTTATATCCTTTTACTCTTGTACGAATTAATTGCTCTATCATATTGTATTACTTTTGTCACTACCACTACTACCACTACTACTACTACTACTACTACTACTACTACTACTACTACTACTACTACTACTACTACTACCACTAGTGAACATCGAAATGTTACCTCACTAGTATTGCACCTCACTCTGAGCCTTTATATACCCTCTGTGTCCATGTATTGTTTGTAATGGCTTGATAAAGCTCCTGGAGAGCGAAACGTTGCCACAATAAATGTCACATTAGTTGCACTTGTGTCCTTTTACTTTACATATTGTCGGTAATTCTACCAACTTTATTACAATCATGAACATGACATGAGTGGGAAGACATGACCCCCTCAGTTACAATCATGAACATGACATGAGTGGGAAGACATGACCCCCTCAGTTACAATCATGAACATGACATGAGTGGGTAGACGTGAGCCTCTCAGTTACACTCATGATCATGACATGAGTGGGTAGACATGAGCACCTCAGTTACACTCATGATCATGACATGAGTGGGTAGACATGAGCACCTCAGTTACACTCATGATCATGACATGAGTGGGTAGACATGAGCACCTCAGTTACACTCATGATCATGACATGAGTGGGTAGACATGAGCACGTCAGTTACACTCATGAATATGACATGAGTGGGTAGACATGAGCACCTCAGTTACACTCATGATCATGACGTGAGTGGGTAGACATGAGCACCTCAGTTACAACCATGATCATGACATGAGTGGGTAGACATGACCACCTCAGTTACACTCATGATCATGACATGAGTGGGTAGACATGAGCACCTCAGTTACACTCATGATCATGACATGAGTGGGTAGACATAAGCACCTCAGTTACACTCATGATCATGACATGAGTGGGTAGACATGAGCACCTCAGTTACACTCATGATCATGACATGAGTGGGTAGACATAAGCACCTCAGTTACACTCATGATCATGACATGAGTGGGTAGACATGAGCACCTCAGTTACACTCATGATCATGACATGAGTGGGTAGACATGAGCACCTCAGTTACAACCATGATCATGACATGAGTGGGTAGACATGAGCACCTCAGTTACAACCATGATCATGACATGAGTGGGTAGACATGAGCACCTCAGTTACAACCATGAACATGACATGAGTGGGTAGACATGAGCACGTCAGTTACACTCATGATCATGACATGAGTGGGTAGACATGAGCACCTCAGTTACAACCATGAACATGACATGAGTGGGTAGACATGAGCACGTCAGTTACACTCATGATCATGACATGAGTGGGTAGACATGAGCACCTCAGTTACAACCATGAACATGACATGAGTGGGTAGACATGAGCACCTCAGTTACAACCATGATCATGACATGAGTGGGTAGACATGAGCACCTCAGTTACAACCATGATCATGACATGAGTGGGTAGACATGAGCACCTCAGTTACAACCATGATCATGACATGAGTGGGTAGACATGAGCACGTCAGTTACACTCATGATCATGACATGAGTGGGTAGACATGAGCACCTCAGTTACAACCATGATCATGACATGAGTGGGTAGACATGAGCACGTCAGTTACACTCATGATCATGACATGAGTGGGTAGACATGAGCACGTCAGTTACAACCATGATCATGACATGAGTGGGTAGACATGAGCACGTCAGTTACACTCATGATCATGACATGAGTGGGTAGACATGAGCACCTCAGTTACAACCATGATCATGACATGAGTGGGTAGACATGAGCACCTCAGTTACAACCATGATACAGGAAGACAAACACAACTTATTATCAAACATAGCAGAAAAATAAATTTATTTGCTTCAAAATATACTAGTTTATAATTATGCATTAGTTTATTCTACACTAAATTTACATTGACTCTTCTCTAAATTATATATATATATATATATATATATATATATATATATATATATATATATATATATATATATATATATATATATATATATATATATATATATATATATATATATATATATATATATATATATATATATAATGTTTATTTATATTTGTATACACATGTGTGTATGTGTGAAGCGTTAAACCCGCATCGATCATTCACCACAAGAAGTGGAGGCTCGATACTCCGTCAGGTTAATGCGATATAGACACAACACTGCGTCCATCGTGGGTAAAGTCATAATGCTGTTACTGGTAAGAGGTTCGAGCTTTCACTAGTCCTTCAGATGAATGACACAACACTGGTCCAGCGCTTCCTGCATTAATTTTCTTAAGTTTATCCTGTCTGATGTTGTTAGACAGGGTCCTGGATCCCATTCCCAGCTGGTTACAGTAGGGAGCTTAAGATCCCCAGCTGGTCACTCGTGTTGCTTGGGAAAGTAAAGGTCACCGTATGTCAGGGAAGATCGCCACACGCCAGGATAGGTCACAGCAGTTGGTGTTAAGGCACTTAAGTTAATCACAGTTCGCCAGAGGTCACCGAGAGTCACAGCATCTCGCCACCGGACAGCCGGGGGCGTTGACCCCGGGAACACCCTCCAGGTACGTAGGCAGGCAGGTAGACAGGTCACAGAAGAGAACTACAGGTCACCGTATGGGTCACTTGAAAGCACTGAGGGATCACCACAGTCCCAGACACGGAACATCTGTCAGGATTATCACGGTGTACCACAAGTGACCAGGCAATGTTTCCCGAACTCCACACAACCACCAACACCACCAAACCTGCACCACCACGCCTGCACCACCTCTCCTACACAACACTTACACCACCACACTTACACCACAACGCCTACACCTCCACACTTTCATCCCAGGAAAGATGATCAGATCACTACAAAAATGTTTTTCTTCTTCAGACTAGCTTCCTCACGAGGGAACAGTCCCCTCGCTGGGTCTTGACGACACATCACACCCACAGTAAGGGTGTGGGTGTGGGTCTGGTCGTGGGTGTGGGCGTAGGTACTGGGGTGGCAGTGGCTGGCAGATCTGGAGAGACGGAGGAAGGAGTCTGTAGCAAGTGTTTATCTCGAGGAGTAGTCATGATAGGTGTGTGTTTGACGGTACAGCTGCGAGTTGAGCTGCGGAGGTGCGGGGTACGGCGGAGGGTACACGGGCGAGGTACGGGCGTACGGCGATGACCGTGCCTTGACGCCGCCGTAACCGTACGCGCCGTAAACGGGGCCGTAAGTACACATCTCCCCGGCATAAGGCTGGTTGAGGGGGGCGCACTGGCCACCTCCGCTGGTGTTAGCGTCCATCCGCGAGCTGCTGCTGGTGATCGCGGGCGTGAGCGTGGGCGGCGACCCCTGCAGCAGGCTGGTGGGCGGCATGCCAGAACCGCCCATCATCCGCGAAACCAGGCCGCCCTCTCCGTCACACTCGTCTGGAAGGAAAAGGTCAAGTGGTGTGATCACAGGTCAGGGCATCTGGGATTTCTCTCCTGTGTGAAGCCAGAGTATAAACAGCCACTAATCAGCCTGATGTCGTACACTCCAACACTGTTCTCAACACTAACTTTATCGTACATGTATGGTATACCATACCAACAAGATGAAAACTAGACACATATGCATCATCTGGGTATCTTTATTGTAAACGTTTCGCCCATCCAGTGACTTTATTAACACAAATTTCAGATATTGCGCATGTGTCTGATTTTCATTTCACTAACATTATCACTTAATTCTCGTAGAGGTAATTTTTTCACAGTATTTAAACTTATAATGATAATGACGGGAATTACTTATACGTGCACTGAACGAAGCTAATTTGTCCCATGAGAGACTTTCTGCCCGTGTCTCTCTCTCTACACAAACTGGAAACATAAACAATACACAACCCGCACACAGGAGAAGGAAACTTCAGACGACGTATCGGTCTGACCTGGACCGATTAACTAGTCACACACGCGGCTAGTTAATGGTCTAAGGGTTATGTATCATCTCAATCACGGTATTGTGAAGGTTACTACCGCCAGTATCCCGTAAACACAGCTTCCAGCACCTCAATGCCTGGAAAAGAAACACTGGAGCATAACTCTAGTGCAGTTAGTTATTAGAGGTGAAGGTGATCAAGATACAATCAATGGTTATAATCAAAACCATAATGTTTAAAGGGGTGGAGGGGTAAGCCAGTGGAAGGCTTCGGTCAGATGACCAAAACTTCAAGTTGTGGATCGTCATCAGGAAACACTTCTCCTGTTTCCTGACAAACCTTACCTGACACTTCACCTACGTAACACCTATTGAGGGAAAATAGTGGCACAATTCCTTCAATAAAAATAGAAAATAGGCTCAGTCAATAATTCAGAAGCACCACTATTTTGGGTTTGAAGCCGATCAGAAGAGGTATTCTCCAGTGTTACGAGTGTGATCTTACCCGATTTGTATTTGAGAAATATTCCAGTAGAATATTACTCTATATTTTATTATATATATTTTAATAATAATATTGTATTGTATTATATTGTTTTGTTATATTAAGAATGTCAGTTTCTTGTAGTGGGAACCACTAGTTGGAGCGCCAGTTACTAGTTCAGGTACTGACCTGACTCCTGTTTAGTCACGTGACCAACCTGACGTCAGTTTACTACTCAGCGGTACCGTCAGTAGGTTCACCACCCTTGCTCTGAGTAGGTTCACCACCCTTGCTCTGAGTAGGTTCACCACCCTTTCTCAGAGTAGGTTCACCACCCTTTCTCAGAGTAGGTTCACCAACCTTGCTCAGAGTAGGTTCACCAACCTTGCTCAGAGTAGGTTCCCACACTCGCTCAGAGTGGGTTCTCAGCACTCGCTGTTTAGGGTCCTACTCAGGGCAGTAGGTTCACCGCACTTGTTCTGAGTAGCTTCACCACGCTCACTGAGAGTGCCTTCACAACACTCTGACTAGCACTCCCACTTCTAATCTGATTTCTAAGAGTTAACTGATCATATTACTTAAAATCCTGTCTTAACAACAGATATATATATATATACATATATATACATATATATATATATCTATATATATATATATACATATATATATATACACATGTGTATATATATATATATATATATAATGTGTATATATATATATATATATGTATATATATATATATATATATATATATATATATATATATATATATATATATATATATATATCAGATCACTTTCTAGTTGTAGCTACACTGAGAGTAAAAGGTAGATGGGATACAAGGAGAATAGAAGCATCAGGGAAGAGAGAGGTGAAGGTTTATAAACTAAAAGAGGAGGCAGTTAGGGTAAGATATAAACAGCTATTGGAGGATAGATGGGCTAATGAGAGCATAGGCAATGGGGTCGAAGAGGTATGGGGTAGGTTTAAAAATGTAGTGTTAGAGTGTTCAGCAGAAGTTTGTGGTTACAGGAAAGTGGGTGCGGGAGGAAAGAGGAGCGATTGGTGGAATGATGATGTAAAGAGAGTAGTAAGGGAGAAAAAGTTAGCATATGAGAAGTTTTTACAAAGTAGAAGTGATGCAAGGAGGGAAGAGTATATGGAGAAAAAGAGAGAGGTTAAGAGAGTGGTGAAGCAATGTAAAAAGAGAGCAAATGAGAGAGTGGGTGAGATGTTATCAACAAATTTTGTTGAAAATAAGAAAAAGTTTTGGAGTGAGATTAACAAGTTAAGAAAGCCTAGAGAACAAATGGATTTGTCAGTTAAAAATAGGAGAGGAGAGTTATTAAATGGAGAGTTAGAGGTATTGGGAAGATGGAGGGAATATTTTGAGGAATTGTTAAATGTTGATGAAGATAGGGAAGCTGTGATTTCGTGTATAGGGCAAGGAGGAATAATATCTTGTAGGAGTGAGGAAGAGCCAGTTGTGAGTGTGGGGGAAGTTCGTGAGGCAGTAGGTAAAATGAAAGGGGGTAAGGCAGCCGGGATTGATGGGATAAAGATAGAAATGTTAAAAGCAGGTGGGGATATAGTTTTGTAGTGGTTGGTGCAATTATTTAATAAATGTATGGAAGAGGGTAAGGTACCTAGGGATTGGCAGAGAGCATGCATAGTTCCTTTGTATAAAGGCAAAGGGGATAAAAGAGAGTGCAAAAATTATAGGGGGATAAGTCTGCTGAGTATACCTGGTAAAGTGTATGGTAGAGTTATTATTGAAAGAATTAAGAGTAAGACGGAGAATAGGATAGCAGATGAACAAGGAGGCTTTAGGAAAGGTAGGGGGTGTGTGGACCAGGTGTTTACAGTGAAACATATAAGTGAACAGTATTTAGATAAGGCTAAAGAGGTCTTTGTGGCATTTATGGATTTGGAAAAGGCGTATGACAGGGTGGATAGGGGGGCAATGTGGCAGATGTTGCAAGTGTATGGTGT
>NC_091302.1:48296306-48461306 GCF_038502225.1 Cherax quadricarinatus | reverse complement strand
TCACCAGAGAATGTCAGGTATGTTACCACACACACACACTGCTCTCTCTTTCTCTCTCTCTCTCTCTCTCTCTCTCTCTCCTTCCCTCTTTCTGCCTCCAATTTCATACTCTCTCTTTTCCTTGTCTGACTTTTTTGGGTTATCCCAGGTTCTCTACACATATGCTGCTATGTATGATAATTCTATGTAACTGTATTTGTGTATACCTGAATAAACTTACTTATTCCTTTTACAACATCTACTCTCTATCTCTTCCTTCCATTTCCTCTATTAACTTCTCTCCTCCTGCCCATTCATTCATCTCCGGGAACGCTGACACACTGAGCTGACTCAGTCACTGCTGCTCTTGGCAGGATTTTTAGTTACCGTCTTTAATCAGCGAAGCTACAGCCACTTATCCCAGGGGCGTTCCCACCTGACGCTAGGGGGCCCCTAACCCTGGCCCCTGCCGACAGTAAGCAAGAGGGGCCCCCACAACACTGGGCCCCACAGGGTCCCCACAACACTGGGCCCCAGAGGGGCCAGGCGTCTCCTCCCCAGAGCTCCCTTCAAGTTTGGCGAATCGTTCACGCAGTTTTATGGGCGACATTAGTGGAGGTAAAGAGTTAGACTCACGGGCAGAATGACAAACATTTTAGTCTGAGCAACAATTGTGGTGTGCCTGGGCTAGTGCCACCACCGTCGGAGCAACAATTGTGGTGTGCCTGGGCTAGTGCCACCACCGTCGGAGCAACAATTGCGGTGTGCCTGGGCTAGTGCTACCACCGTCGGAGCAACAATTGTGGTGTGCCTGGGCTAGTGCCACCACCGTCGGAGCAACAATTGCGGTGTGCCTGGGCTAGTGCCACCACCGTCGGAGCAACAATTGCGGTGTGCCTGGGCTAGTGCCACCACCGTCGGAGCAACAATTGTGGTGTGCCTGGGCTAGTGCCACCACCGTCGGAGCAACAATTGCGGTGTGCCTGGGCTAGTGCCACCACCGTCGGAGCAACAATTGTGGTGTGCCTGGGCTAGTGCCACCACCGTCGGAGCAACAATTGCGGTGTGCCTGGGCTAGTGCCACCACCGTCTGAGCAACAATTGTGGTGTGCCTGGGCTAGTGCCACCACCGTCTGAGCAACAATTGTGGTGTGCCTGGGCTAGTGCCACCACCGTCTGAGCAACAATTGCGGTGTGCCTGGGCTAGTGCCACCACCGTCGGAGCAACAATTGTGGTGTGCCTGGGCTAGTGCCACCACCGTCGGAGCAACAATTGCGGTGTGCCTGGGCTAGTGCCACCACCGTCGGAGCAACAATTGTGGTGTGCCTGGGCTAGTGTCACCACCGTCGAAGCAACAATTGTGGTGTGCCTGGGCTAGTGCCACCACCGTCGGAGCAACAATTGTGGTGTGCCTGGGCTAGTGCCACCACCGTCGGAGCAACAATTGTGGTGTGCCTGGGCTAGTGCCACCACCGTCGAAGCAACAATTGTGGTGTGCCTGGGCTAGTGCCACCACCGTCTGAGCAACAATTGTGGTGTGCCTGGGCTAGTGCCACCACCGTCTGAGCAACAATTGTGGTGTGCCTGGGCTAGTGCCACCACCGTCTGAGCAACAATTGTGGTGTGCCTGGGCTAGTGCCACCACCGTCTGAGCAACAATTGTGGTGTGCCTGGGCTAGTGCCACCACCGTCTGAGCAACAATTGTGGTGTGCCTGGGCTAGTGCCACCACCGTCTGAGCAACAATTGTGGTGTGCCTGGGCTAGTGCCACCACCGTCTGAGCAACAATTGTGGTGTGCCTGGGCTAGTGCCACCACCGTCGGAGCAACAATTGTGGTGTGCCTGGGCTAGTGCCATCACCGTCGGAGCAACAATTGCGGTGTGCCTGGGCTAGTGCCACCACCGTCGGAGCAACAATTGTGGTGTGCCTGGGCTAGTGTCACCACCGTCGAAGCAACAATTGTGGTGTGCCTGGGCTAGTGCCACCACCGTCGGAGCAACAATTGTGGTGTGCCTGGGCTAGTGCCACCACCGTCGGAGCAACAATTGTGGTGTGCCTGGGCTAGTGCCACCACCGTCGAAGCAACAATTGTGGAGTGCCTGGGCTAGTGCCACCACCGTCTGAGCAACAATTGTGGTGTGCCTGGGCTAGTGCCACCACCGTCTGAGCAACAATTGTGGTGTGCCTGGGCTAGTGCCACCACCGTCTGAGCAACAATTGTGGTGTGCCTGGGCTAGTGCCACCACCGTCGGAGCAACAATTGTGGTGTGCCTGGGCTAGTGCCACCACCGTCGGAGCAACAATTGTGGTGTGCCTGGGCTAGTGCCACCACCGTCGAAGCAACAATTGTGGTGTGCCTGGGCTAGTGCCACCACCGTCTGAGCAACAATTGTGGTGTGCCTGGGCTAGTGCCACCACCGTCGGAGCAACAATTGTGGTGTGCCTGGGCTAGTGCCACCACCGTCGGAGCAACAATTGTGGTGTGCCTGGGCTAGTGCCACCACCGTCGAAGCAACAATTGTGGTGTGCCTGGGCTAGTGCCACCACCGTCTGAGCAACAATTGTGGTGTGCCTGGGCTAGTGCCACCACCGTCGGAGCAACAATTGTGGTGTGCCTGGGCTAGTGCCACCACCGTCAGAGCAACAATTGTGGTGTGCCTGGGCTAGTGCCACCACCGTCGAAGCAACAATTGTGGTGTGCCTGGGCTAGTGCCACCACCGTCTGAGCAACAATTGTGGTGTGCCTGGGCTAGTGCCACCACCGTCGGAGCAACAATTGTGGTGTGCCTGGGCTAGTGCCACCACCGTCGGAGCAACAATTGCGGTGTGCCTGGGCTAGTGCCACCACCGTCTGAGCAACAATTGTGGTGTGCCTGGGCTAGTGCCACCACCGTCGGAGCAACAATTGTGGTGTGCCTGGGCTAGTGCCACCACCGTCGAAGCAACAATTGTGGTGTGCCTGGGCTAGTGCCACCACCGTCGGAGCAACAATTGTGGTGTGCCTGGGCTAGTGCCACCACCGTCGGAGCAACAATTGTGGTGTGCCTGGGCTAGTGCCACCACCGTCGAAGCAACAATTGTGGTGTGCCTGGGCTAGTGCCACCACCGTCTGAGCAACAATTGTGGTGTGCCTGGGCTAGTGCCACCACCGTCGGAGCAACAATTGTGGTGTGCCTGGGCTAGTGCCACCACCGTCGGAGCAACAATTGCGGTGTGCCTGGGCTAGTGCCACCACCGTCGGAGCAACAATTGCGGTGTGCCTGGGCTAGTGCCACCACCGTCGGAGCAACAATTGCGGTGTGCCTGGGCTAGTGCCACCACCGTCGGAGCAACAATTGCGGTGTGCCTGGGCTAGTGCCACCACCGTCGGAGCAACAATTGTGGTGTGCCTGGGCTAGTGCCACCACCGTCGGAGCAACAATTGTGGTGTGCCTGGGCTAGTGCCACCACCGTCGAAGCAACAATTGTGGTGTGACTGGGCTAGTGCCACCGCCGTCGGAGCAACAATTGTGGTGTGCCTGGGCTAGTGCCACCACCGTCGGAGCAACAATTGTGGTGTGCCTGGGCTAGTGCCACCACCGTCGGAGCAACAATTGTAGTGTGCCTGGGCTAGTGCCACCACCGTCGGAGCAACAATTGTAGTGTGCCTGGGCTAGTGCCACCACCACCATCACTACAACCACTCTCTGCCAGTAGTACTCCCTTGGACGTCGCTGCTTAATCGGAGCCAGAATCTTATTTACCGACCAGTCCTCACTTTACATTAATTTTCCCAAGAGTTTCCCCCCACTGTCAATTTCTTACTGTTTTCCGTGACTAAACAAATACCGTGTATTTACACAGCGCTTCCTCAATGCCTACGTAGAGAGCCTGGCTAGCGAAACAAAAGCCCGAAATTTTATGTGAAAAGTGGGATGGTCGGAGCCTTAATATAGTCACCCCTTCAGTGTCCTCCTTGATACATTCACCGACCATAAACATGAAGAATAGACGACATAAATAAATAATAGAGGACATAAATATCCACCTTGGAATAGGGCTCTCTGAGGGTAACAAGAAGGGAGAGGGGAGGGAGCGAGGAGGATGAAGCAGTGACAAGTCAGTGGCACCATCACTGGCCCACCTTGGGAGACTTGGCACTAACCTTCTTAAAGGCTAATTAGCTTGAAATATGAATACAATTATGGGGAGGGACTTCCGAATGAGCAATAAAGCAGATATATAAGACAGCGGGGCGGGCCACATCCACCGCTGCAGTGCACCTAACATTAGTCTCTTCATGGCTTGAGACACCAAAATATAAACAAATCGTCAGATGTTTCTCTACTATGCGCGGGAAAGATCAGCTGTGTTTGCGCAGGTAATGTTGATGCTCTGTTTTTTATTATTAATTTTTCGGTTTATTTATATTGGCTGTGTGAATGTTGTGGGTGTTGTTGGGTCAGTCATGACCTGTATAGATGGGTCTGCCAGCCAGCTCTTGTCCCCTCGGCTGTATAAATAATACCTATTAATTGTATCTCTCTCTCTCTTTCTCTCTTTGTTATGATATATACACATATGCAACAGGATGAAGTTGGAACCATCTCTCTCTCTCTCTCTCTCTCTCTCTCTCTCTCTCTCTCTCTCTTTCTCACCTAATTGTACTCGCCTAATTGTGGTTGCAGGGGTCGATACTCAGCTCCTGGCCCTGCCTCTTCACTGATCGCCACTAGGTCCTCTCTCTGCTTCCTGAACTTTGTCATACCTCGTCTTAAAGCTATGTATGGTTCCTGTCTCCACTACCTCACTTGTTAGGCTATTCCACTTCCTGACGACTCTGACTGAAGAAATACTTTCTAACATCCCTGTGACTCGTTTGAGTCTTCAGCTTCCAACTGTGACCCCTTGTTTCTGTGTCCCATCTCTGGAACATCCTGTCTCTGTCCACCTTATCTATTCCACGCAGTATCTTGTATGTCGTTATCATGTCTCCCCTGAACCCCCTGTCCTCCAGTGTCGTCAGTCCAATTTCCCTCAACCTCTCATCGTAGGACATTTCCCTGAGCTCCGGAACTAGCCTTGTTGCAAACCTTTGTACTTTCTCTAACTTCTTGACGTGCTTGACCAGGTCTCTCTGTTACATCTGTTGCCTGTTATCTCAACAGACGTATACTGTGACAAAAGACAACAACGTTACAACCTCATTAAATATATAGATAGAAATAAAGTTAATAAAGGACACTAACAGTGTTTGATTCTCTTGTTCACATTTTCTTAACACTTATGTTATGACTCTCACTGTCAGGTACATTAAATAATTAGAACATCAATGGGAGCAGAAGTGAACAATATACAATGTAACCAATAATAAAGTTATAATAAGACTTGAAACAATAAGAACTTAAGATGAGAAAACTTGGTATTAAGATGTGGTAAATTATTATGATCATAAGATAACTTAACTCCCTGTCTCATCGTTTTCTTCCTTATCCCTCCCTCTTCTTTTTCGTTCCACCTCTCTTCACTCCTTTACCGTTCCACTCTCCTTACCCCTTCGCTTCCTCCCCGTTTGTTTTCTTTTCCTTCCCCTTTCGTTTCCTCCCCTTCCACCCCTTCGTTCCACTCCCCTCCCTCCATTCCTTCGTTTCCTTATTCTCTCTCTTGAACCTCTCCCTATTTCCACTTGCCTTTACCACTTCCTTTCCCATCTCTCCCCCTTTGCTTACTCCACTTTTTCCTCCTTGCGTCATTCATTTCTTACGTAAACCTTCTATACCTCAATTGTCTATGTCTATCCGTTCACCAGTCTCCAAATCCATTCATCTCTCCGTCGCTCATACATCGGAACAAAATTTTAATGAAGAAATTCGACGATGCTGACGAACTCGCAGGTCACACCTTGTAAATAAAGTCTTCAACCTGCGTCCCTTTGAGACGAGACGGGAGACGTTCTTAGCCTCTGTCTATTGAAAGAATAAATTGCCCGCCGCTGACTCTGTTTTGTTCCTAATTCATGTATCGTTGTTTATAGGGCCATTGACAGTTTACGCCGTATCAAGCCCTTAGAGTCACGTTTTTGTTGTTGTCTTCTATTAGCTTTCAAGAGATGCCCCTGCAAGTGGAGGAACTTGATGTTGATGAAGGGCTCTTGATTCAGGGAAATAAGAGTGAGAGGCCAAGAGCTGGGGTAAAAGACTAGGAACTAGAGTGAGGGACAAAGAGCTGAAGAGAGCAAAGCTGCCACTTAATTAGCCGGGCAGCGACGGATATATCTATTTCACACAAACAATTCATATTAATACTGAATTACGAGGACAGAGATACGCACTTAAGGCGCTAAACACACTATCTCGGCACTCGAAACTGCGCAAAACTTGCGAACAAACGACATACTAAGCTGTCACACATCCATTGTAAACACGCCTTGGACGAGTCAGAAACATGGCGCGTGAATCATGTAGCTGGCAGGGTAACCAAGAGCTCGTGGATCGTCTAGCAGCAGGGTACTGGCGTCTGGCAGAGCAGTGCTGGCGTCTGACAGCGCAGTGCTGGCTTCTGGCTGTTCAGTGTTAATGTCTAGCATCGCGGTACTGGCGTCTGGCAGAGCAATGCTGACGTTTTGCAACGCAGTGCTAGCATCAAGCAGTTGGTTAACGGCGTCTTGCTCTGCAGTGTTAGCGTCTGGGAGCACAGTACTGGCATCTGGCAAAGTAGTGCTGGCGTCTGGCAGTGCAGTGCTGGCATCTGGTAGTGCAGTCATGGCGTCTGGCACTATGGTGCTGACGTCTGGCAATGTGGTGCTGGTGGGGCACTGCCTGTCTCCTACCTTGATCAATGGCGCCTTAACTTTAACCCGCCACTACATACGGGCCATTAGAAATAAATTGGTTCAGATACTTAATTTGACATTCCATACTTCCTCTTCAATTTATTAAGTGGCTGAGTGTGTCACAGAAATGTGTGTGTGGCCTGTGAAGACCCACACCTCTTATTCACCTTTTTATTAGCAAATAAAGTTTATTTTACGTTATTGGGCTCCAATCCTTTGACCCAACATGAGGCTGACTATGCAGTATTTTGACTACCACCCACGGGATGGGTATGGGGGGCATAATGAAGCCATAAATTAAATTTATATCTTAACCAAGGACTTCCACCTTACTCTTGAACTTTTCCGCCTGAGGGAACCATTAAAAATTTTCAATCGCCTTCGTTGTTTATGTCTTGTGAGGTTGAGGAAATAATATAGAAGTGATCTCGTTAGTGCTGCGGGTGTCACTTATAAATGAGGAAGATTAATGGAGGTAATAAAGGCAAAATATTTGGGAAATAGTTCTTTTGTTTTTTGGCCACCGTGGCGCTGTTGTGGGACCTCCCTCCCCACCGTGGCGCTGTTGTGGGACCTCCCTTCCCACCGTGGCGCTGTTGTGGGACCTCCCTCCCCACCGTGACGCTGTTGTGGGACCTCCCTCCCCACCGTGACGCTGTTGTGGGACCTCCCTTCCCACCGTGGCGCTGTTGTGGGACCTCCCTTCCCACCGTGGCGCTGTTGTGGGACCTCCCTTCCCACCGTGGCGCTGTTGTGGGACCTCCCTTCCCACCGTGGCGCTGTTGTGGGACCTCCTTTCCCACCGTGGCGCTGTTGTGGGACCTCCCTTCCCACCGTGGCGCTGTTGTGGGACCTCCCTTCCCACCGTGGCGCTGTTGTGGGACCTCCCTTCCCACCGTGGCGCTGTTGTGGGACCTCCCTTCCCACCGTGGCGCTGTTGTGGGACCTCCCTTCCCACCGTGGCGCTGTTGTGGGACCTCCCTTCCCACCGTGGCGCTGTTGTGGGACCTCCCTTCCCACCGTGGCGCTGTTGTGGGACCTCCCTTCCCACCGTGGCGCTGTTGTGGGACCTCCCTTCCCACCGTGGCGCTGTTGTGGGACCTCCCTTCCCACCGTGGCGCTGTTGTGGGACCTCCCTCCCCACCGTGGCGCTGTTGTGGGACCTCCCTTCCCACCGTGGCGCTGTTGTGGGACCTCCCTTCCCACCGTGGCGCTGTTGTGGGACCTCCCTTCCCACCGTGGCGCTGTTGTGGGACCTCCCTCCCCACCGTGGCGCTGTTGTGGGACCTCCCTTCCCACCGTGGCGCTGTTGTGGGACCTCCCTTCCCACCGTGGCGCTGTTGTGGGACCTCCCTTCCCACCGTGGCGCTGTTGTGGGACCTCCTTTCCCACCGTGGCGCTGTTGTGGGACCTCCCTTCCCACCGTGGCGCTGTTGTGGGACCTCCCTTCCCACCGTGGCGCTGTTGTGGGACCTCCCTCCCCACCGTGGCGCTGTTGTGGGACCTCCCTTCCCACCGTGGCGCTGTTGTGGGACCTCCCTTCCCACCGTGGCGCTGTTGTGGGACCTCCCTCCCCACCGTGGCGCTGTTGTGGGACCTCCCTTCCCACCGTGGCGCTGTTGTGGGACCTCCCTTCCCACCGTGGCGCTGTTGTGGGACCTCCCTCCCCACCGTGGCTCTGTTGTGGGACCTCCCTTCCCACCGTGGCGCTGTTGTGGGACCTCCCTTCCCACCGTGGCGCTGTTGTGGGACCTCCCTCCCCACCGTGGCGCTGTTGTGGGACCTCCCTTCCCACCGTGGCGCTGTTGTGGGACCTCCCTTCCCACCGTGGCGCTGTTGTGGGACCTCCCTTCCCACCGTGGCGCTGTTGTGGGACCTCCCTTCCCACCGTGGCGTTGTTGTGGGACCTCCCTTCCCACCGTGGCACTGTTGTGGGACCTCCCTTCCCACCGTGGCGCTGTTGTGGGACCTCCCTTCCCACCGTGGCGCTGTTGTGGGACCTCCCTTCCCACCGTGGCGCTGTTGTGGGACCTCCCTTCCCACCGTGGCGCTGTTGTGGGACCTCCCTTCCCACTGTGGTGCTGTTGTGGGACCTCCCTTCCCACCGTGGCGCTGTTGTGGGACCTCCCTTCCCATCGTGGCGCTGTTGTGGGACCTCCCTTCCCACCGTGGCGCTGTTGTGGGACCTCCCTTCCCACCGTGGCGCTGTTGTGGGACCTCCCTTCCCACCGTGGCGCTGTTGTGGGACCTCCCTTCCCACCGTGGCGCTGTTGTGGGACCTCCCTTCCCACCGTGGCGCTGTTGTGGGACCTCCCTTCCCACCGTGGCGCTGTTGTGGGACCTCCCTTCCCACCGTGGCGCTGTTGTGGGACCTCCCTTCCCACCGTGGCGCTGTTGTGGGACCTCCCTTCCCACCGTGGCGCTGTTGTGGGACCTCCCTTCCCACCGTGGCGCTGTTGTGGGACCTCCCTCCCCACCGTGGCGCTGTTGTTGGACCTCCCTTCCCACCGTGGCGCTGTTGTGGGACCTCCCTTCCCACCGTGGCGCTGTTGTGGGACCTCCCTCCCCACCGTGGCGCTGTTGTGGGACCTCCCTTCCCACCGTGGCGCTGTTGTGGGACCTCCCTTCCCACCGTGGCGCTGTGGGACCTCCCTTCCCACCGTGGCGCTGTTGTGGGACCTCCCTTCCCACCGTGGCGCTGTTGTGGGACCTCCCTTCCCACCGTGGCGCTGTTGTGGGACCTCCCTTCCCACCGTGGCGCTGTTGTGGGACCTCCCCACCGTGGCGCTGTTGTGGGACCTCCCTTCCCACCGTGGCGCTGTTGTGGGACCTCCCTTCCCACCGTGGCGCTGTTGTGGGACCTCCCTTCCCACCGTGGCGCTGTTGTGGGACCTCCCTCCCCACCGTGGCGCTGTTGTGGGACCTCCCTTCCCACCGTGGCGCTGTTGTGGGACCTCCCTCCCCACCGTGGCGCTGTTGTGGGACCTCCCCACCGTGGCGCTGTTGTGGGACCTCCCTTCCCACCGTGGCGCTGTTGTGGGACCTCCCTTCCCACCGTGGCGCTGTTGTGGGACCTCCCTTCCCACCGTGGCGCTGTTGTGGGACCTCCCTTCCCACCGTGGCGCTGTTGTGGGACCTCCCTTCCCACCGTGGCGCTGTGGTGGGACCTTTCCCACCGTGGCGCTGTTGTGGGACCTCCCTTCCCACCGTGGCGCTGTTGTGGGACCTCCCTTCCCACCGTGGCGCTGTTGTGGGACCTCCCTTCCCACCGTGGCGCTGTTGTGGGACCTCCCTTCCCACCGTGGCGCTGTTGTGGGACCTCCCTTCCCACCGTGGCGCTGTTGTGGGACCTCCCTTCCCACCGTGGCGCTGTTGTGGGACCTCCCTTCCCACCGTGGCGCTGTTGTGGGACCTCCCTTCCCACCGTGGCGCTGTTGTGGGACCTCCCTTCCCACCGTGGCGCTGTTGTGGGACCTCCCTTCCCACCGTGGCGCTGTTGTGGGACCTCTCTTCCCACCGTGGCGCTGTTGTGGGACCTCCCTTCCCACCGTGGCGCTGTTGTGGGACCTCCCTTCCCACCGTGGCGCTGTTGTGGGACCTCCCTTCCCACCGTGGCGCTGTTGTGGGACCTCCCTTCCCACCGTGGCGCTGTTGTGGGACCTCCCTTCCCACCGTGGCGCTGTTGTGGGACCTCCCTTCCCACCGTGGCGCTGTTGTGGGACCTCCCTTCCCACCGTGGCGCTGTTGTGGGACCTCCCTTCCCACCGTGGCGCTGTTGTGGGACCTCCCTTCCCACCGTGGCGCTGTTGTGGGACCTCCCTTCCTTTGACGCCAAAGACAAGGTACAGAACAGAACAAACTCTTACTGGGTCAACGTTTCGCTCTGCGTAGACCCTGTGTAGTGCTTTATTAAGTCATGACTTAACGCTCTACACAGAGCGACACGTTGTCTCAATAAGAACTTACACCACAAGGTGCAAGGTGGCCCGTGGCCTGGTAGGCAAAGCTCTCGCTTCACACTCCTGAGGGTCCGTGGTTCGATTCTCGGCAGGGGTGGAAACATTGGGCGTTTCCTTACACTTGTTGTCCCTGTTCACCCATCATTAAAATGGGCACCTGCGTGTTAATCGACTAGTGTGGGTCGCATCCTGGGACAAAATTGACATAATTGGCTCAAAATGCCCTGCATAACAAGGGCCTTTCTATATAGTAGTATGTCATTAATGTCAACTATGGTTCGTATACCTTGTAGAAATAAAGACTATTATATTATTAGCGTGCGTCTTAATGTACACACTTAATGTTTTGGTTTACTCTAAATGTTATGTTTAAAATGGTATAAATGATCGATGATTTGGTTGATGATTTAAGACACATGTGCAACAGTTGGGTATCTTTATTGGTGAAACGTTTCGCCTGCCCAGTATGCTTCTTTCAAATACAAAGGCAGCAAGTGTGGTAGTGAAATGAAGATGTGGTCAGTCCATCAGCTAGTAGAATTAGTATGAGGTGGTCAGTCCCTCAGCTTGGCTGACTGACATCAGATACTTTATCTCCAAGGTTGAGGGACTGATTACACCATCTTCATTTCACTACTACACCTAACTGTATCTGACTGATGAAGTCTACTGTGTAGGCGAAACGTCTCAACAATAAAGACACCCAACTGTTGCACATATGTCTTAATCATCAACTCTAAATCTTATTTATGAAGACGCTGTCGGTCGGCAACGAATTTAAGAAGACCCTTGTTTTTCTAAGGTGACTTACGAGTGACATTAATTTTGGCGAGGGAAGCGTCGTTCTGACGAGTGTATTTCTTTATGAATATCATGTTGACTTACGAGGACATAGGCGCCCTATAACCATCATGTTGACTTACGACGACATAGGCACCTCCCGTTTACGGTTCTTCCTACTTTTGTGAGGCCGGACTCTGATGTTTTGTCTGCCTCCCGTTTACGGTTCTTCCTACTTTTGTGAGGCCGGACTCTGATGTTTTGTCTGCCTCCCGTTTACGGTTCTTCCTTTTTGTAGATGAATGGTTCAGAGAACCGACATGTTGATAAATTAGACACATGTGCAACTCTTGGGTATCTTTATTGAGGAAACGTTTCGCCACACAGTGGCTTCATCAGTCCATACGTAGGAGAAACTTGAAGAACAGGAGGAGAATGAGGTAATCAGTCCCTCAACCTTGAGTCGATGTGTTCAGTCCATCAATCTTGAATAGATTGATTGGACTGATGGACTGATGATGGACTGAACACATCGACTCAAGGTTGAGGGACTGATTACCTCATTCTCCTCCTGTTCTTCAAGTTTCTCCTACGTATGGACTGATGAAGCCACTGTGTGGCGAAACGTTTCCTCAATAAAGATACCCAAGAGTTGCACATGTGTCTAATTTATCAACGGTTCTTCCTACTTTTGTGAGGCCGGACTCTGATGTTTTATCTGCCTCCCGTTTACGGTTCTTCCTACTTTTGTGAGGCCGGACTCTGATGTTTTATCTGCCTCCCGTTTACGGTTCTTCCTACTTTTGTGAGGCCGGACTCTGATGTTTTATCTGCCTCCCGTTTACGGTTCTTCCTACTTTTGTGAGGCCGGACTCTGATGTTTTTCTGCCTCTCTAGCGGATTTTGACAGCAAGGATTTGTTTTATCTTCACTTGAAAAGCGGTAAGGACTGATTTTAGTGTTGTATGCACACGGACGAGGCAGCACCGCGCGTCTTCATAATTGTGGAAAATGAGAATGTCGACTTTCACGTGGTCAGTTGTGAAGGTTTTATTCAGCTAGCAGAGATAACTGAAGAATGTAACCTCGGAAAGGCTTCAAACTTAGTACTGGTGCATTGTGGGATATTCGTCTCTGTGAGATAACTACTATTACTAATAATAATAATAATAATCATATATATATAGCAATATAATAATAATAATAATAATAATAATAATAATAATAATAATAATAATAATAATAATAGTAATAATATAAAAATAGTAACAATAATAATAATGAAAACATTAAAATAATAATAATGATAATAATAATAAGTGAAAATAATTATAAAAATAATGACTATAATAATCTTAATTTTGAAGCAGAGTTTTTGGGATAATTTCTAAATTATTACTTGAGAACTACTGGACGATTATTTAATTTGAAGAAGAGGAAAGTTCCTTGATGCTGGTGAGGGGCTCTTGATCCATGGTGTTGGATCTGTGCTCCAGTTCCCTGAATTAAGCCTGAATACCTTCCATCATCCCCCCTCTCACAGGCTCTGTATAATCCCTGCGGGTTTATAGCTCCCAATAATAATAATAATAATAATAATAATAATAATAATAATAATAATCAGTTTGCAGTGTTTAACAATTTGGTTTATTGTTTACGGTTTATGACAATTTGGTTTATTGTTTACGGTTTATAACAATTTGGTTTATGGTTTACGGTTTATAACAATTTGGTTTATGGTTTACGGTTTATAACAATTTGGTTTATGGTTTATGGTTATAACAATTTGGTTTATGGTTAACGGTTTATAACAATTTGGTTTATGGTTTACGGTTTATAACAATTTGGTTTATGGTTTACGGTTTATAACAATTTGGTTTATTGTTTACGGTTTATAACAATTTGGTTTATGGTTTACGGTTTATAACAATTTGGTTTATGGTTTACGGTTTATAACAATTTGGTTTATGGTTTACGGTTTATAACAATTTGGTTTATGGTTTACGGTTTATAACAATCTGGTTTATGGTTTACGGTTTATAACAATTTGGTTTATGGTTTATGGTTATAACAATTTGGTTTATGGTTTACGGTTTATAACAATTTGGTTTATGGTTTACGGTTTATAACAATTTGGTTTATGGTTTACGGTTTATAACAATTTGGTTTATTGTTTACGGTTTATAACAATTTGGTTTATGGTTTACGGTTTATAACAATTTGGTTTATGGTTTACGGTTTATAACAATTTGGTTTATGGTTTACGGTTTATAACAATTTGGTTTATGGTTTACGGTTTATAACAATCTGGTTTATGGTTTACGGTTTATAACAATTTGGTTTATGGTTTACGGTTTATAACAATTTGGTTTATGGTTTACGGTTTATAACAATTTGGTTTATGGTTTACGGTTTATAACAATTTGGTTTATGGTTTACGGTTTATAACAATTTGGTTTATGGTTTACGGTTTATAACAATCTGGTTTATTTTTTACGGTTTATAACAATTTGGTTTATGGTTTACGGTTTATAACAATTTGGTTTATGGTTTACGGTTTATAACAATTTGGTTTATGGTTTACGGTTTATAACAATTTGGTTTATGGTTTACGGTTTATAACAATCTGGTTTATTTTTTACGGTTTATAACAATTTGGTTTATGGTTTACGGTTTATAACAATTTGGTTTATGGTTTACGGTTTATAACAATCTGGTTTATGGTTTACGGTTTATAACAATTTGGTTTATGGTTTACGGTTTATAACAATCTGGTTTATTTTTTACGGTTTATAACAATTTGGTTTATTTTTTACGGTTTATAACAATTTGGTTTATGGTTTACGGTTTATAACAATTTGGTTTATGGTTTACGGTTTATAACAATTTGGTTTATGGTTTACGGTTTATAACAATCTGGTTTATGGTTTACGGTTTATAACAATTTGGTTTATGGTTTACGGTTTATAACAATCTGGTTTATTTTTTACGGTTTATAACAATTTGGTTTATTTTTTACGGTTTATAACAATTTGGTTTATGGTTTACGGTTTATAACAATTTGGTTTATGGTTTACGGTTTATAACAATTTGGTTTATGGTTTACGGTTTATAACAATTTGGTTTATGGTTTACGGTTTATAACAATTTGGTTTATGGTTTACGGTTTATAACAATTTGGTTTATGGTTTACGGTTTATAACAATTTGGTTTATGGTTTACGGTTTATAACAATTTGGTTTATGGTTTACGGTTTATAACAATTTGTTGCACCAACTACAGTGATTATTACCAAAGTTGAAATATATTATAGTAAGAACAACACTGTCAATGTTAATATGATACAAATAATAATAATAACAATATAATATAATAACAATAATTATAAATGTTGTTTGTATTGTGTCTGTGTTGGAGGAGTGTTGGAGGAGTGTTGGAGGAGTGTTGGAGGAGGTGTGTTGGGGGAGGTAGTCAGCCAGGACAACATTACTGTCACAGTTACCCATCAACTTGACCCCAACATCTTTTTCCAGTATTATCTACTGCCGCTCACGATAGACAGTCTCCCAGACATTCACAGGCAAAATAAATATAAAAATATCTGTTTATATGCATATATATATATATATATATATATATATATATATATATATATATATATATATATATATATATATATATATATACTTTATTAATAGACAGACTCCAGTGAAAGAAAACACAAACATGAATATATTGGTACAATGTATCAAAGATTATGAATCTCTTCCAGCTACTCCGAAGCTGGACGCGAGCCCAGTTTGCAGCATGCATTTCCCCTATGGATGGCCATGCTGAGGCGCTGGAACGTGAAAGTGGCTGCCCTTGGGCCCCTGGTGGTGTCGATGAGTCTGGAACCCAGTTCTTTAAGGAAACGTGTGACATGCTCTTCCCCATGATCCCAAGGTCTCTGATCTCACTGGGACAAAATGATACTGTTGGCTTATGTCCCTGTACTTGCTGATCTTGTACTCCTCCCTGTGGTCAGCAGCTCCTCCCTGTCACCCCACACTGTGATAGATATAGGTGTCAGCCAGTGTGGACACACAGGTATAGTCCCATGCTAAGAGCTTGACATTCTTCCAAGGATAGACGGTATCCCGTCGGGGCGGTTTGCTGGGTGGTGGGTATTGTTGGCTGCTAGTGATCGGGGCTCAGTCTCGGCTGGGCATCCAGCTGTAGCAAGGGTTTTCTTAATGATGTCGTTGACCTCATTGTGTCTTGCATGCCAGCCCTTGGTTTTGGAACAGTTAAGACCATGTAGACCACATTAGTCGGCTTGCGCATCGTCGCAAATACACGCATATTCCATGTGAACTGGGGCACCAAGGCGCAGAGCCGCTGCAATGTGGAGGGTCTTAGGGTCGAGGCGCATTCCCATTGCCGATATGGGAACTGTTTGGAGGAAGTCCCCGGAGTGAGGTGTGCTCACAGCCTGGAGACTGGCAGTCTCCCTATCTGATGTTTCAGCCCTGAGCATATTGGCAAGCACCTTTTCAGCGATGGGGTCATCCCAGCTTGACTGTGAACCAGTGCTGCACTAGGGTTTGGTGCTGGAGCAGCAAGAGTCTCCCATTCAGTGATGGCACTGGCATAGTTAGAGTCCTGTATTCATGATGAGTCACTGAGGTTGTTAGAAAGAATTTGTCTTATTAACTCGTTTGATGCTATGGAAGAGGATAGGAAAGCTGGTAGAGCAATCTGGGAGGATCTGCGTACTCCCAGCCCCCCAAGCCTGACCGGAAGTGAGGCTTGCAACCACTGTCCATCTTCAAGGGAAAGATTCAATACACTCTCTAGCATGGTCTTAAGGAGAGAGTTATATTCCTTGAGTTTCGGACTGCTGAAGGCTGGGGAGCATCTCAGAAAGTAGGTAAGTTTTGGGATGGACAGGCACCTGGTGAGTAGGTAGAAGGCATCATGTGTGTCAGTCTTTCATCCTGCTTTCCATCATCCAGAGGTCTGAGATTTTTTTTCTAGGTTCAGATCGATGGCATTTGACCCAAAAGGAGCGCCAAGGAGAGTGCTATTATATATATATATATATATATATATATATATATATATATATATATATATATATATATATATATATATATATATATATATATATATATATATATATATATATATATATATATATGCAATAAGATCACAGTAAACAGGTGAATTCAGAATATGCAAAACAACCACTCTGAAAGAATAGAGAAATTCCAAGCGCTTTCGTGACTACTCACATTATCAAGGAACTATGATAATGTGAGTAGTCACGAAAGCGCTTGGAATTTCTCTATTCTTTCAGAGTGGTTGTTTTGCATATATATATATATATATATATATATATATATATATATATATATATATATATATATATATATATATATGTCGTGCCGAATAGGCAGAACCTGCCATCTTGGCTTAAATAGCAACGTTCATCTTGCCATATAAGACAAGTGAAAATTTGTGTATGCAATAATTTCGCCAAAATCATTCTGAACCTAACGAAAAAAATATGTTTCACTGTGTTTGTTTAGTATTAAATTACTGTAAACAAATCTAAAATATATTTAGTTGGGTTAGGCTAAAATAAATTGCTCTTGTTATAATAAGGTTAGGTAAGTTTTCTAAGATTCTTTTGGTGCAAAATTAAAAATTTTTACATTAACATTAATGAAAAAAATATATCTTTAAACGTATATGAGAAAATTTCAGAAAGGACTTAATTTTAAATGAGTTCTTGCTAATTGACCAGTTTTACATATTCGGCACGACATTATATATATATATATATATATATATATATATATATATATATATATATATATATATATATATATATATATATATATATATATATATATATATATATATATATATATAACCTTACCACATTAAACCCCAGGCAAGATTTCCCTAAACACAGAAGCCAAGCCGAGTTCAGAGTCACCGCCACGAATACGGACGAGTGACAGAACGTAAACATCATTGCCAGTTATTACCATCTTAAAATAATATATCCTACATAATTTTTTTCAATATATATTTCTCTCAAATCAAGATCACAAAACATATTACTCTAAGAAATGTATTAAAGTGAAAGATAATGTAGATTTTTGAGTATGGTTTAAATAATAATAATAGCGAGTCAAGAGATTCCTGGCAACTGTTCACTTGTACGAGACCTCTCATACTGACTTCAGTAATTTACTTCCCAAACAAATTCATTTGACAAACTGCTTTTCATAACTGACAGTGTGAGAAGTTGGTCAACTTCCTGATGTTAAGTGACTGTAACGAGTCCGTAGAGCCAGTGTGGAGCCTCCCACCAGGTCGTGGTGTTCACCACATGGTCAAGGACATACAGAAGGTATACAAGAACCACAGGTAAGTCACAGTGCTGAGTTCTGTCAAATGAAAACTTGCTAACACCAGAACTGAGAGGAATGTGCATTGAGAGATTATAGGAACTGGTCCTGACGACCTCGGAGGAGAGAAGGACAAGAGGATTATTATTATAATCATGGGGGAGCGCTAAACCCGTAGGATTATACAGCGCATGTGGGGGGGGTGGAAGGTATTCAGACTCAATTCAGGGAACCAGAGTACAGATCCAATTCCTTAGATCAAGAGCCCCTCACCAGCATCAAGGAACCTCCCTTGAGGGGAGGACAAGGGGAGATATGATTACGATGTACATAATCCTGAGAGGACGAAGATAGTGCGGATATGGACAGATTATTGAATCATGAGGACACAGGTGGAAGTTGAAAACCCAGATGAACCTTAAGGATGTAAGGTAGTGGAGTGGAATGACTGGGATGAGGCAGTGGCGGAGGTAAGCGCATTGCACAGCTTCAAGAGTAGATATGATAATACTGAAGAAGCCAGAAGTCAGTCGTGTCCATGAAACTGGTCTAGGAAGCGGGGCCAGATGTGACTCGAACCTTGCAACCACAAATAGGTGAGTGTACACACACCACACACACACACCACACACACACACACACACACACACACACACACACACACACACACACACACACACACACACACCACACACACACACACACACACACACACACACACACACACACACACACACACACACACACACACACTGTCAGTTTAAATCTCTTCTCTCATTAGCTAGACAGCAGTCGTGTGACTGGTTTAATGGGGTGGAAATATGAGAGAGAGAGAGAGAGAGAGAGAGAGAGAGAGAGAGAGAGAGAGAGAGAGAGAGAGAGAGAGAGAGAGAGAGAGAGAGAGAGAGAGAGAGAACGTCGGTAAAGCGACTGTAACACTACAACATAAACGTCAGAATGTTACGTCATTCTTCCACTGTAGTGCCCATCCTTCCCGTTGTCTGTTGCTTTATTGAATTATTTAATAATAATAATAATAATAATAATCTTTATTACTACATGATACAACTTATACAGACCATAGCTGACATCTATCTATATAGAAAGGCACTTGTTATGAAGAGCAATTTGGGCAAATTAGATCAATTTTACCCCCAAGATGCGACCCACACCAGTCGACTAACACCCAGGTACCTACTTACTGCTAGGTGAACATAGACAGCAGATGTCTTAAGGAAACACGTCCTAATGTTACCACCCGTGCCGGGGATCCAACCAAGGACACCTGCGTGAGGTGAGTGCGCTACCAATCGAGCCACTGAACTTATTTTTGTTAACTTTACCGAAGTTAACACAAATAAATTCGCGTATGCCGGCGAAGGACTCTTGAACCAAGGAACTGGAGCTTCCCTTCTCCCCTTCCTCGGATTAAAAACCTAATTACCTATAATTCCTCCACCCCCCTCCAGTTTTTTTTATATCTGCGGTTTTAGAGCTCACTGGTCAACAAAAAAAAATCGTTGTCAAAGATTTTTGAAAGTATTTAGGGCATATTATGGTTCCTGCATTGGTAATATCAGTAGATTTTCCCTACTGGCTCTAGTTTGTGAGATATTGGTGACCTAGTTTGTGAAATATTGGTGACCTAGTTTGTGAGATATTGGTGACCTAGTTTGTGAAATATTGGTGACCTAGTTTGTGAGATATTGGTGACCTAGTTTGTGAGATATTGGTGACCTAGTTTGTGAAATATTGGTGACCTAGTTTGTGAGATATTGGTGACCTAGTTTGTGAAATATTGGTGACCTAGTTTGTGAGATATTGGTGACCTAGTTTGTGAGATATTGGTGACCTAGTTTGTGAGATATTGGTGACCTAGTTTGTGAAATATTGGTGACCTAGTTTGTGAGATATTGGTGACCTAGTTTGTGAGATATTGGTGACCTAGTTTGTGAGATATTGGTGACCTAGTTTGTGAGATATTGGTGACCTAGTTTGTGAGATATTGGTGACCTAGTTTGTGAGATATTGGTGACCTAGTTTGTGAGATATTGGTGACCTAGTTTGTGAGATATTGGTGACCTAGTTTGTGAGATACTGGTGACCTAGTTTGTGAGGTATTGGTGACCTAGTTTGTGAGATATTGGTGACCTAGTTTGTGAGATATTGGTGACCTAGTTTGTGAGGTATTGTTGACCTAGTTTGTGAGATATTGGTGACCTAGTTTGTGAGATATTGGTGACCTAGTTTGTGAGATACTGGTGACCTAGTTTGTGAGATATTGGTGACCTAGTTTGTGAGATACTGGTGACCTAGTTTGTGAGGTATTGGTGACTTAGTTTGTGAGATACTGGTGACCTAGTTTGTGAGATATTGGTGACCTAGTTTGTGAGATATTGGTGACCTAGTTTGTGAGATACTGGTGACCTAGTTTGTGAGGTATTGGTGACCTAGTTTGTGAGATACTGGTGACCTAGTTTGTGAGATACTGGTGACCTAGTTTGTGAGATATTGGTCACCTAGTTTGTGAGGTATTGGTGACCTAGTTTGTGAGATATTGGTGACTTAGTTTGTGAGATATTGGTGGCTTAGTTTGTGAGATATTGGTGACCTAGTTTGTGAGATACTGGTGACCTAGTTTGTGAGGTATTGGTGACCTAGTTTGTGAGATACTCGTGACCTAGTTTGTGAGGTATTGGTGACCTAGTTTGTGAGATACTGGTGACCTAGTTTGTGAGATATTGGTGACCTAGTTTGTGAGATATTGGTGACCTAGTTTGTGAGATATTGGTGACCTAGTTTGTGAGATACTGGTGACCTAGTTTGTGAGGTATTTGGTGACCTAGTTTGTGAGATACTGGTGACCTAGTTTGTGAGGTATTGGTGACCTAGTTTGTGAGACACTGGTGACATAGTTTGTGAGATATTGGCGACCTAGTTTGTGAGACACTGGTGACATAGTTTGTGAGATATTGGTGACCTAGTTTGTGAGGTATTGGTGACCTAGTTTGTGAGATATTGGTGGCCTAGTTTGTGAGATATTGGTGACCTAGTTTGTGAGATATTGGTGACCTAGTTTGTGAGATACTGGTGACCTAGTTTGTGAGATATTGGTGACCTAGTTTGTGAGATATTGGTGACCTAGTTTGTGAGATATTGGTGACCTAGTTTGTGAGATACTGGTGACCTAGTTTGTGAGATATTGGTGGCCTAGTTTGTGAGATATTGGTGACCTAGTTTGTGAGATATTGGTGACTTAGTTTGTGAGATACTGGTGACCTAGTTTGTGAGGTATTGGTGACCTAGTTTGTGAGATATTGGTGACCTAGTTTGTGAGATATTGGTGACTTAGTTTGTGAGATACTGGTGACCTAGTTTGTGAGGTATTGGTGACCTAGTTTGTGAGATATTGGTGACCTAGTTTGTGAGATATTGGTGACTTAGTTTGTGAGATACTGGTGACCTAGTTTGTGAGGTATTGGTGACCTAGTTTGTGAGATACTGGTGACCTAGTTTGTGAGGTATTGGTGACCTAGTTTGTGAGATACTGGTGACCTAGTTTGTGAGATATTGGTGACCTAGTTTGTGAAATACTGGTGACCTAGTTTGTGAGGTATTGGTGACCTAGTTTGTGAGATATTGGTGACCTAGTTTGTGAGATATTGGTGACCTAGTTTGTGAGATATTGGTGACCTAGTTTGTGAAATATTGGTGACCTAGTTTGTGAGATATTGGTGACCTAGTTTGTGAGATATTGGTGACCTAGTTTGTGAGATACTGGTGACCTAGTTTGTGAGATATTGGTGACCTAGTTTGTGAGATATTGGTGACCTAGTTTGTGAGATATTGGTGACCTAGTTTGTGAGATATTGGTGACCTAGTTTGTGAGATATTGGTGACCTAGTTTGTGAGATATTGGTGACCTAGTTTGTGAGATATTGGTGACCTAGTTTGTGAGATATTAGCGACCTAGTTTGTGAGATATTGGTGACCTAGTTTGTGAGATATTAGTGACCTAGTTTGTGAGATATTAGTGACCTAGTTTGTGAGATATTAGTGACCTACCCTCAAGTAAGAGGCAACTTGGCCACAACTCTGTGTTTATGTAGTGACAATTTGTATATACAGAGAGTTTTAATAAAAATTCAAATTTTATTTTGAAGTTATTTAATATTTAAAGCAAAGAGTTGTATCACTAACGAACACCTGACGTAACCTTTAGTTCGTTATTTTTTTACAGATAAACATGAGTCCTTCACGAATAGTCTGTTTAAACAATCCCAATGCATCTTCCTACATTTGCAATAAGAAAGAAAAAACGACAGATTTTACAGAACAAGTTGATCTTGCTTATTTTGGAGTGGTGCTTGGAGAACAAGACAAGTCTTGGGCTCCCAGTAACGTTTGTAAAACCCGTGTAGAATGCTTATTATAGAGGAATAATAGGCAAACTTTGGTGTGTCTATGTTGTGGAGAGAACTGAAGAACCAACTATAAACTTGGGTGTGTCTATGTTGTGGAGAGAACTGAAGAACCAACTATAAACTTGGGTGTGTCTATGTTGTGGAGAGAACTGAAGAACCAACTATAAACTTGGGTGTGTCTATGTTGTGGAGAGAGCTGAAGAACCAACTATAAACTTGGGTGTGTCTATGTTGTGGAGAGAACTGAAGAACCAACTATAAACTTGGGTGTGTCTATGTTGTGGAGAGAACTGAAGAACCAACTATAAACTTGGGTGTGTCTATGTTGTGGAGAGAACTGAAGAACCAACTATAAACTTGGGTGTGTCTATGTCGTGGAGAGAACTGAAGAACCAACTATAAACTTGGGTGTGTCTATGTCGTGGAGAGAACTGAAGAACCAACTATAAACTTGGGTGTGTCTATGTCGTGGAGAGAACTGAAGAACCAACTATAAACTTGGGTGTGTCTATGTTGTGGAGAGAACTGAAGAACCAACTATAAACTTGGGTGTGTCTATGTCGTGGAGAGAACTGAAGAACCAACTATAAACTTGGGTGTGTCTATGTCGTGGAGAGAACTGAAGAACCAACTATAAACTTGGGTGTGTCTATGTTGTGGAGAGAACTGAAGAACCAGCTATAAACTTGGGTGTGTCTATGTTGTGGAGAGAACTGAAGAACCAACTATAAACTTGGGTGTGTCTATGTTGTGGAGAGAACTGAAGAACCAACTATAAACTTGGGTGTGTCTAAGTTGTGGAGAGAACTGAAGAACCAACACGACCATTGTTATTTCTGTACTGTGAATGTGAAAGGTTTCAGTCGATACAAGGAAGTGGGAATATTCTGATTTGGAGTCAGCAAAGATGACTGTGTCACACAGAGAAGACGTTACCATACCTGTGTTTACAACACTGTCTGATCTTCTGTTGTCAGATGTTAAAGAAACTCAGGGTTTAGGATGTAACACAGGTGATAACAGTGAAGGTGATGTAACACAGGTGATAACAGTGAAGGTGATGTAACACAGGTGATAACAGTGAAGGTGATGTAACACAGGTGATAACAGTGAAGGTGATGTAACACAGGTGATAACAGTGAAGGTGATGTAACACAGGTGATAACAGTGAAGGTGATGTAACACAGGTGATAACAGTGAAGGTGATGTAACACAGGTGATAACAGTGAAGGTGATGTAACACAGGTGATAACAGTGAAGGTGATGTAACACAGGTGATAACAGTGAAGGTGATGTAACACAGGTGATAACAGTGAAGGTGATGTAACACAGGTGATGACAGTGAAGGTGATGTAACACGTGATAACAGTGAAGGTGATGTAACACAGGTGATGACAGTGAAGGTGATGTAACACAGGTGATAACAGTGAAGGTGATGTAACACGTGATAACAGTGAAGGTGATGTAACACAGGTGATGACAGTGAAGGTGATGTAACACGTGATAACTGTGAAGGTGATGTAACACAGGTGATGACAGTGAAGGTGATGTAACACAGGTGATGACAGTGAAGGTGATGTAACACGTGATAACAGTGAAGGTGATGTAACACAGGTGATAACAGTGAAGGTGATGTAACACGTGATAACAGTGAAGGTGATGTAACACAGGTGATAACAGTGAAGGTGATGTAACACAGGTGATGACAGTGAAGGTGATGTAACACGTGATAACAGTGAAGGTGATGTAACACGTGATAACAGTGAAGGTGATGTAACACGTGATAACAGTGAAGGTGATGTAACACGTGATAACAGTGAAGGTGATGTAACACAGGTGATAACAGTGAAGGTGATGTAACACAGGTGATAACAGTGAAGGTGATGTAACACAGGTGATAACAGTGAAGGTGATGTAACACAGGTGATAACAGTGAAGGTGATGTAACACAGGTGATAACAGTGAAGGTGATGTAACACAGGTGATAACAGTGAAGGTGATGTAACACAGGTGATAACAGTGGAAGTGAATATGGAGTAAACATTGCAACATCCCAGTAGTTCTCCCAAGAAGAACTCAATCATCTGATACGTAGCCTCAGTCGGTCAAAATATCTGAACTTTTAGCATCCAGACTAAAAGAAAAGAACTGTTTACAACAGAAAGTTAAAATAACAGGTTATCAGACAAGAGAGGTTGATCTCCTTCCTTACATCAGCCAAGATGAAGAACTTGTATACAGCAATAACATCCCTGGACTTCTTCTTGGAATGGGACTTGAATATCGTCCAGGAGACTGGTGGCTGTTTATAGACACCTCCACTAGAAGCTTGACATGTGTCTTCCAATTGCTCACTCAACAAAACTTAACAAAAATTGATTATAATAACAACCATTAATTTTTAGAGGAGTAAGCCAGCGGAAGGCCTTGGTCAGATGACCAAAATCTCCAGTGGCGGGTCATATGACTAAGACCCACGTCAGGAAACTCTTGTCCTGTTTCCTGACCAATCTTATCTAACCTAACTTTACCTAATCTAACATAACGTAACAAAACTTAAAGAATACGAAAATATCAAAACAGTGTTCCAGAAACTTGGCTAACATGAGCACAAGATGTGTATTTACGATGATCTGAAGATGGTAAACATCTTGCCTGGGCAACAGAGTGGATATACGAAGTAACACTGTTTCATCAGTTTGTGGAACAGAAGGGGGAAGGCAGATCATTGTACAGAAGTTACATGGTCTTCAAGAGAAAACATGACTGTAGGTGCAGCAAACATCATTAAGGTGCCATTGGTTGACAGGGATAACAGTATTCTGCCATCACTCCACATTAAGTCAGAGGTAATGAAGCAGTTCGTTAAAGTCTTGGACAAAGATGGCAACTGGATCAAATACATTTGTAGATCGTTCTCTGGACCAAGTATAGAAAAACTGATAGCTGGAATCTTTGATGAACCTCAAATTCGAAAGCTTATCAAGGATATGTATGACTGGTGTTGAAGTTTCTGCATGATGCAGTTATGTGTCAGTTGTCAAGAACTTCTTGGGTAATCACAGATAATTATAAACTGCTGCATAACATGCTAACAAGCTTTAAGAATTTAGGTACTAATATGAGCATAAAGGTTCACTTTCTCCACAGCCACCTGGACAGATTTCCACATAATCTTGGTGATGTCAGTGAGGAACAATGTGAGAGGTTCCAGCAACATATAAAGATGATGGAGGAAACGTACCAAGGCAGACGGGACACAAACATAATGGCAGACTAGTACTGGAGCCTCTAACGGCACTCTGCTGATGACCAATATAAAATCGTACAAAGAACTTTTCCATATACAGTAATTAGTGGTATCTAAATCATCTTACTATATTAATCTATTATTACATAGAATGAAGTACTAGACTTTATTACATGATTTGACTTTCGATGATCTAAAAAATAATTTTAATGCGATATGTAAGTTAGCCTCGTCTGATCAATACAGCTTGTGTGCTTCCAATGGAACACCAAATCTATCAAACACTGGAGCCAATCAAGCAAAACCGATGACATATTAGGAATCAGGACCACAAACTTGTCCTAAAGTCGGTATAATATCATTGGTAATAATAATAGTAATAATAATAAAACTATTAATGGTAATAAATTAATTAGTATTATTATATTACAGAAGTAGTAGCAGTAGCAGCAGCAGCAGTATCAGCAGCAGTAGCAGCAACAGCAGCAGCAGTAGTAGCAGCAGCAGTAATAATACTGGTGAAGATCACAGAAGGTCTCAGTGAGTGAGGTGACCAACACATCTTAACCTTGTGTTTATACCTCAGATTTAACAAAGGAAAACGTAAACAGAAGAAACGTAAATGACGGTGCACGTAAATCTAGGGAAAAGTTTTAAGTGATGGCAAGAAACATAAGAGGCAAGACAGAGCACCTTAAGAAACAATGCTAAGACCATCATCATTCTCCTGGTTATCTTGGGCTGTGATGGTCCGCCAGCTTCGAGACATGTTACCCAGATACACATCACCATACCAGACGGATGTCTCTCCTTTGATATACCTTTGACGGGTGTCAAGAGTCTTCCTACTCTCGGCCCTGGGCCAGGCTTGCTAAATCATCCAGGTTGTTGCTGTTGGTGTTGAGTCTATCAATCTGGATGAGTGATGGACTGAACACATCGACTCCAGGCTGACGGACTAATTACCTCAAACTCCTACTCCATTTCCATCGTTCTTCTTTGTATTGGACTGATGAAGCCGCTGTGTGGCGAAACGTTTTCTCGGTAAAGATTCCCAGATGTTGCACAAGTGTCTCATTCTTCAACTTGTCGGTTTTTTTAACCATTCATCACACAATACAACACACAATACAACACACAATACATCACACAATACAACACACAATACATCACACAATACAACACACAATACATCACACAATACATCACACAATACAACACACAATACATCACACAATACATCACACAATACATCACACAATACATCACACAATACATCACACAATACATCACACAATACAACACACAATACAACACACAATACATCACACAATACATCACACAATACATCACACAATACAACACACAATACATCACACAATACATCACACAATACATCACACAATACAACACACAATACATCACACAATACATCACACAATACATCACACAATACATCACACAATACATCACACAATACATCACACAATACATCACACAATACATCACACAATACAACACACAATACAACACACAATACATCACACAATACATCACACAATACATCACACAATACATCACACAATACATCACACAATACATCACACAAAACATCACACAAAACATCACACAATACATCACACAATACATCACACAATACATCACACAATACATCACACAATACATCACACAATACATCACACAATACATCCTGCAAGTTAATTATAACTACATAAAAAATTCATCACTTGACCTCTAACTTATTTTCCAAAAAAAATATCAGTGATTAAAAAAAAAAAATACTTCGTAAATTCTGCAAACTTTATACTTCCTTCACGACTTTTTGAAGAGGAAGTCACAGAGGAACATTAACCACTATTTATGACATAGTTTTAAAAGGCGGCGGCTGGAGAGGAAACTTGTTTTTGTCTCTGAGGTATTGAGCATCTTCCGGGAATAAACTAGCAAGAAATAAACAGGAAAAAACTGTATATATATATATATATATATATATATATATATATATATATATATATATATATATATATATATATAATATATATATATATATATATATATATATATATATATATATATATATATATATATATATATATATATATATATATATATATATATATATATATATATATATATATATATGTCGTGCAGAATATGTAAAACTGGTCAATTAGTAAGAACTTATTTAAAATTAAGTCCTTTCTAAAATTTTATCTTATACGTTTAAAGATATATTTTTTTCATTAATGTTAATGTAAAAAAAATTTAATTTTGCTCCAAAAGAATCTTAGAAAACTTACCTAATCTTATTATAACAAGAGCAATTTATTTTAGCCTAACCCAACTAAATATATTTTAGATACGTTTACAATAATTTAATACTAAACAAACACAACTAAATATATTTTTTTCGTTAGGTTCAGAATGATTTTGGCGAAATTATTGCATACACAAATTTTCACTTGTCCTATATGGCAAGATGAACGTTGCTATTTAAGCCAAGATCGCAAGTTCTGCCTATTCGGCACGACATATATATATATATATATATATATATATATATATATATATATATATATATATATATATATATATATATATATATATATATATATATATATATATATATATATATATATATATATATATATATGGTCTAAATCGACAGGACAACACAGTATATAGACTCATCCACAGTGTGGTCTGTGGCGTGACTGTCGAGGTCAGGTGGTGGGTGGTGAGAGTTGTTCCCAGGTGGTGAAGGCTGCGGACACACAGCTGGTACAACACTATGGCCACCCTCCCAGGTGGTGAAGGCTGCGGACACACAGCTGGTACAACACTATGGCCACCCTCCCAGGTGGTGAAGGCTGCGGACACACAGCTGGTACAACACTATGGCCACCCTCCCAGGTGGTGAAGGCTGCGGACACACAGCTGGTACAACACTATGGCCACCCTCCCAGGTGGTGAAGGCTGCGGACACACAGCTGGTACAACACTATGGCCACCCTCCCAGGTGGTGAAGGCTGCGGACACAGCTGGTACAACACTATGGCCACCCTCAGGTGTATGTTTCTCAGTGTAAATACTCTTGAGTTTAATCCTTATTTTAATGATTAATCTTGACTGGTGATGAATATATGATATCTGGAGTCACCCGGAGGTATTCCGGGGACAACGCCCCCGCTACCCGGTCCATTATCAGGCCTCGCGGTGGATCAGGGCCTGATCAACCAGGCTGTTACTACTCGCATGCAGCCTTAATGATCCTCGTGTAGCAGATAGGTTTTAAACCCCATTAACCATCCAACAGCAATAAGAATATAATTATTTAGTAGAAGGAAAATTGATTCAAGAAATAAAACATAATTAAACTTAAAATAAACTCTATACAAAATATTTAGAAATAAATCTTAATTTAACTAATCAATCCACAGACCGGGTGGGATTCGAACCCATGGCAAACAAGTCCTACAACTCGAGTCATTTGCTAACTGTTAACAGGAGATAAATATTATTTTAAGAGCTCTGTTAATTTGTTTTTTCAAAGATGATCTGTTATTTTTATTGTTTGTGAGAGTTATTGTGTAGATAAGAAAAGTTACGTTGGTAGTAACTTATGGTGAGTGAGAATGTACCAGTGTGTGTGTGTGTGTGTGTGTGTGTGTGTGTGTGTGTGTGTGTGTGTGTGTGTGTGTGTGTGTGTGTGTGTGTGTGTGTGTGTGTGTGTGTGTGTGTGTGTGTGTGTGTGTGTGTGTGTGTGTGTGTGTGTGTGTGTGTGTGTACTCACCTAGTTGTACTCACCTAGTTGAGGTTGCGGGAGTCGAGTCCAAGCTCCTGGCCCCCGCCTCTTCACTGATCGCTACTAGGTCACTCTCCCTGAGCCGTGAGCTTTATCATACCTCTGCTTAAAGCTATGTATGGAGCCTGCCTCCACTACATCGCTTCCCAAACTATTCCACTTACTGACTACTCTGGCTGAAGAAATACTTCCTAACATCCCTGTGATTCATCTGTGTCTTCAGCTTCCAACTGTGTCCCCTTGTTACTGTGTCCAATCTCTGGAACATCCTGTCTTTGTCCACCTTGTCAATTCCTCTCAGTATTTTGTATGTCGTTATCATGTCCCCCCTATCTCTCCTTTCCTCCAGTGTCGTCAAGTTGATTTCCCTTAACCTCTCCTCGTAGGACATACCTCTTAGCTCTGGGACTAGTCTTGCTGCAAATCTTTGCACTTTCTCTAGTTTCTTTACGTGCTTGGCTAGGTGTGGGTTCCAAACTGGTGCCGCATACTCCAATATGGGTCTAACGTACACGGTGTACAGGGTCCTGAACGATTCCTTATTAAGATGTCGGAATGCTGTTCTGAGGTTTGCTAGGCGCCCATATGCTGCAGCAGTTATTTGGTTGATGTGCGCTTCAGGAGATGTGCCTGGTGTTATACTCACCCCAAGATCTTTTTTCTTGAGTGAGGTTTGTAGTCTTTGGCCCCCCTAGACTGTACTCCGTCTGCGGTCGTCTGTGACCTTCCCCAATCTTCATGACTTTGCACTTGGTGGGGTTGAACTCCAGGAGCCAATTGCTGGACCAGGCCCGCAGCCTGTCCAGATTCCTTTGTAGTTCTGCCCAGTCCTCGTCCGATTGAATTCTTCTTATTATCTTCACGTCATCTGCAAACAGGGACACTTCGGAATCTATTCCTTCCGACATGTCGTTCACAAATACCAGAAACAGCACTGGTCCTAGGACTGACCCCTGTGGATCCCCACTCGTCACAGGCGCCCACTCTGACACCTCGCCGCGTGCCATGACTCGCTGCTGTGTGTGTGTGTGTGTGTGTGTGTGTGTGTGTACTCACCTAATTGTAGCTGCAGGGGTCGAAATTCAGCTCCTGGCCCCGCCTCTTCACTGAACGCTACTAGGTCCTCTCTCTCCCTGCTCCATGAGCTTTATCATACCTCGTCTTAAAGCTATGTATGGTTCCTGCCTCCATTACATCGCTCGCCAGACTGTTTCACTTCCTGACCACTCTATGACTGAAGAAATGCTTCCTAACATCCCTGTGGCTCATCTGAGTCTTTAACTTCCAAGAGTGACCCCTTGTTTCTGTGTTCCCTCTCTAGAACATCTTGTCTCTGCCCACCTTGTCTATTCTACGCAGTATTTTGTATGTCGTTATCATGTCTCCCCTATCCCTCCTGTCTTCCAGTGTCTTCAGGCCGATTTCCCTCAACTTTTCTTCATAGGACATTCCCCTTAGCTCTGGAACTAACCTTGTAAACCTTTGCACTTTCTCTAATTTCTTAACGTGCTTGACCCGGTGCGGGTTCCAAACTGGTGCTGCATACTCTAGTATGGGCCTGATGTACAGTGTACAGTGTCTTGAACGATTCCTTACTAAGGTATCGGAACGCCCGTATGCTGGTTGATGTGTGCCTCCGGAGACATGCTCGGTGTTATGGTCACCCCAAGATCTTTCTCCTTGAGTGAGGTTTGCAGTCCTTGTCCACCTAGTCTATACTCTGTCTGCGGTTTTCTTTGCCCTTCTCCGATCTTCATGACTGCACTTGGCAGGGTTGAATTCAAAAAGCCAGTTGCTGGACCACGTGTCCAGCAACTGTGTGTGTGTGTGTGTGTGTGTGTGTGTGTGTGTGTGTGTGTGTGTGTGTGTGAGGGCTGGGGTGGATAGTTATGGTAGTAAGGGAGAGGGGAGAGAGCTGACACGATTGTTTGTTTGTTATGATAGTGAGGGGAGAGGCAGCCGAGCCTGAGTGTCAAGGTGCCAGCAGGGCCTCTTTCCCTCTGTGTTGGTGCCCTTAAAGTGGAAATGCCTCAATATTGGCACCTTTAAGTGGATGAATGGTTCAGAGAACCGACAAGTTGATAAATTAGACACATGTGCAACTCTTGGGTGTCTTTATTGAGGAAACGTTTCGCCACACAGTGGTTTCATTAGTCCATACAAAGGAGAATCTTGAAGAACAGGAGGAGAATGAGGTAATCAGTCCCTCAACCTTGAGTCGATGTGGTCAGTCCATCAATCTTGAATAGAATACGGCATACGTGCGAAGGAGGAGCTTATAAACCGTAGACAGGAGAGGTGCAGCAGTCATAGGTGGTGTCACATTTGTTCTTCAAAATTCTCCTTTGTATGGACTGATGAAGCCACTGTGTGGCGAAACGTTTCCACGATAAAGATACCCAAGAGTTGCACATGTGTCTAATGTATCAACGTGTCGGTTCTCTGAACCATTCATCTACAATCCTGTCAGACACTGCAACTTCTTGGGTTCTTAATACTTGGGAATTCTTCGCTTGCCTAACTCTTGGGCACGACCTACTTCCACATTGAACAAATGTGACACCACCTATGACTGCTGCACCTCTCGTGCCTACGGTTTATAAGCTCCTTCTCCGAACGTATGCCGTATTCTATTCTAGATTGATGGACTGACCACATCGACTCAAGGTTGAGGGGCTGATTACCTCAGTCTCCTCCTGTTCTTCAAGATTCTCCTTTGTATGGACTAATGAAGCCACTGTGTGGCGAAACGTTTCCACAATAAAGATACCCAAGAGTTGCACATGTGTCTAATTTATCACCTTTAAGTGGAGGTGCTTCAGTGCTGGTACCTTTAAAGTGGAGGTGCCTCAGTGCTGCTGAAGAGCTCTTGATCAAAGGTAATGAAGCTATCCTCTATGAATATAACAAAACATCCATGCAAAAATATTAATAATATCAATTTACAATAATATATATCTAAATATACCCCTATTAGCACTTAAAAGGCCTAGTTCCTAAGCCATTTTGCTCCTATTCTTGCTCTACCGGCTACACGATGGATATAGGGAACAAAATCACTATTTAAGATAGTTCATCAGTCACCCATCTGACTGTCTTAGCAAGAGTGAAATCCTGCCCGTCCAGAGGCTGGGCTGTGGGTGTTTGTGGCATGCAAAGAGTACGTAACCTTTATTCAGCGCATGTACACACCCTCATTGAAAGGCTATCTCCCCCAACCTGTCGTTCAACCAGTACCCAGGTTCCAGCCAATGAGAAAATGGTTTTGGCAATCGCAGAGGTGATGTGGGTACCACTCACCTGTCTGCCCTTGTCATTCCCATTCTTGAGCTGGTTGAAGCACGGTCTGCTCTCTAGTGGCTTCTATTCTGCCTTGCTTACCGTGGAGTGCACTAATGCCTATTGTTGTATATAGTGTATATACTGTACATACTTCTGTTCTAAATTGGTGAAGGATAATACAAGTCAAAAGTTTTTTTGCTGTGTTTATTTTGCTCCCTTTACACCCAGGATAACAGGCCTTTGGGACTCCTGGGTTGTAATAGTGTTCAATCCACTAGTCGCTTGATCGACCAGGAACAATCCAAATTTTTGAATGGTAAATACAGAAATTTACCTGATCTCTTAACGTATACTTATTAATCATATAGTGCTGGGATGGGTGGTTAATGGGGGTTACAAGCCTATCTACTACACGATGAGGTTTTTAAGGTCGCACGTCACCCGTTCACCGCCAGTCAAGGATATTTTAACGCCTTATATGGGATTAAAACCCTCGGTGTATATACACGAGGCCTGGTCAAAGACCGGGCAGCGGGGGCGTTGACCCCCGGAACTCTCTCCAGGTAAACACAATGAGATATACACACTAAAACATACACAGTGAGACATACACAGTGAGACATACACAGTGAGACATACACACTAAAACATACAGTGAGACATACACAGTGAGACATACACACTGACACATACACGCTGATATACACACTGACACATACACGCTGATATACACACTGACACATACACGCTGATATACACACTGAGACATACACACCTTTTTGATGCAAATACCCTGAAAGACAAGTACATATACCTCTCGGTGCATATACAGACATGACCTCTCGGTGTATATACAGTGTGTGTAGTCAGCACTAATAGACTTCAATCTACTTATGTACATTTTAGAAACGATTCAACCAAACCTTTTATTCTTTATTACATCTGGCCATGTTTTATTACATCTGGCCAAGTTTATTACATCTGGCCATGTTTTATTACATCTGGCCATGTTTTATTACATCTGGCCATGTTTATTACGACCTAAAGTGGCTCGATCTCTTAAGTTACTTATTAAAGTTTTATTTACTTGATTACTGTTAGTGAAGAGGTTAGTTTAATGTTCGTAAAAAATCCGAAAGGTGAAGGGATTTTAATCCAAGGGAATGGAACTACCCTCCCGTTCCCCAGATTATACTTGATTACCTAACTTTCCCTTTAATAATAATAATTATAAAAGGAGCGGCATCAAGGCACATACTTTCCTTCCCCCTTGAAGATTGTAGGAGGTGGTGGGTAATGGGGAGGATGTGGGTGATGGGGAGGTGGGTGATAGAGGGGGGTGGGTGATGGAAGGTAGGCAGGCGAGGTAGAGGAAGTGGGTGAGGGAGTGGCGGGGGGCGGGTGTGGGAGGTGGGCGAGGTAGTGGATGTGGGTGCGGGAGGGGAGGTGGGTGAGGTAAAGGAAGTGGGTGAGGGAGTGGAAGTGGGTGGGTGAGGGAGGTGGGCGAGGTAGAGGAAGTGGGTGAGGGAGGGGAGGTGGGTGAGGTAGAGGATGTGGGTGAGGGAGTGGAGGTGGGTTGGTGAGGTAGAGGAAGTGGGTGAGGAAGGGGAGGTGGGTGAGGTACAGGAAGTGGGTGAGGGAGGGGAGGTAGGGGAAGTGAGTTATGGTGTAACGACGTACTGAACATTACAAGTTCCTGAACCGTGTAAACATTGGACTGGACCCACCCAGGTCATCCGTCTTGGCTAGGCTACTGCTCCCGCCACCGCTCCTCCATCTGTCTCCTGAGAATATACTTGCCAATTATATGATAAGCGTGTTTACCCTCGCTGTTTGTAATCCCCTGCGGAACCACCAGAGTAAATACGCACCGTGTAGCTTCTTGTTATTGTTTGATTATAGGGTAACTAACAGTTTACACCGTATGTAGACCTCACTTCGTATCAACTATCTCCATGTGTTGGTCTTGCAAATGATTTGCGAGTTGAATGACTGCATTAATGTGTGTTTATTTGAGAGCATTAGTATCTATATGAAGCTATAAAATCAAAACCTTGTTGGCTATTCGGCGTAAGTGAAGGTATCATAAATCAGAGAGGCACGCTACCCAGCGTACTGCAGGATATAAAGCTTCTTATATTTCTTGGTTTTTATCTAGATAACACCTATGAGTTTTTTTTTTTAATTTCGGCATACAGAGTTTTTCACTGAAGATATTTAAATTTGATCGCTGAACAAGCTAGTTTATTGTGTACCTCATATCCATCCTGTGGATGGTAGTGGCTAGTTTGTGTACCTCATCCATCCTGTGGATGGTAGTGGCTAGTTTATTGTGTACCTCATATCCATCCTATGGATGGTAGTGGCTAATTTATTGTGCACCTCATATCCATCTTATGGATAGTAGTGGCTAGTTTATTGTGTATCTCATATCCATCTTATGGATGGTAGTGGCTAATTTATTGTGCACCTCATATCCATCTTATGGATAGTAGTGGCTAGTTTATTGTGCACCTCATATCCATTTTATGGATGGTAGTGGCTAATTTATTGTGCACCTCATATCCATCCTGTGGATGGTAGTGGCTAGTTTATTGTGCACCTCATATCCATCCTGTGGATGGTATTGGCTAGTTTATTGTGTGCTTCATATCCATCCTACGGATGGTATTGGCTAGTTTACTGTGTACTTCATATCCATCCTGTGGATGGTAGTGGCTAGTTTACTGTGTACTTCATATCCATCCTGTGGATGGTAGTGGCTAGTTTATTGTGCACCTCATATCCATCCTGTGGATGGTAGTGTAAAAACATATGGATGCACAAAAGGCCTAGTTACAAGGCACTAAGACTATCAACATTGTCTTTAAATTAAGAGCAGAAACGATTATTTGCAAAATAATTGTATTATTGTGGAAAATTTTGACTTTTCCTAAATTCAGCATGTGTAAATTTGAATAATGTAATAATTATGTATTAAAATGTGATGCTGATTTGACCCGGTGATAAATTTCGAGTGAGTGGGGGATATGGAACAGCTGTGTGTGTACTGGTTGTTATAATAGTCATGTAATGAGGCGTCATCGATGTTCAGTTGGTTTATATCGGATTCAGTCTGTATGTGATGCAGTTCAGATGGGCTTGTGAGATCTCTAGGGAGACTTAATTATATGGTCACACCTGCCTTGGCAAATGTCGGGTAGTCACGCTCACGTCTGAGGTCTTTTGTTCTTGACGGCGTCAGACCTCGGCGTCAGGTCGTAACACGTGGTGCACACCCCATAGTGGAGGGGTGCTTTGACCACCATATAAGCCCAGGGAACAGCTGAGCAAGGAGGTTGTTGGTGACAGGTCCAGGGAGCGAGAGCTCTGGACAGCCGCGTGTGTAGTGGACCACTCATTGGGAATCTCGGGTCAGCTGGTCAGTGAATCAAGAGTGAGTACTAGTCCGTGTTACTGATAACATCTACATTTCCCTGTGGTAATAAGTCTCATAGGTCAATTGTTATATTATGTAAATGTCCATCAGGATGTTGTATTCTAGCCCTTTTATGTTATTAAGTAAACTATAGCCATATAGTCAACAGAGTTAAATCGGAGGCTGCCATAGTGAAGAGCTCTGTTCCACAAGGCACAGTACTCACCCCCATCTTATTCCTCATCCTCATATCAGACATAGACAGAGATATACATCACAGCACCGTATCATCCTTTGCAGATGATACTAGGATCTGCATGAGGCTGTCATCTGCTGAGGACGCGGTTAACCTCCAAGAAGATATAAACAAAGTTTTCCAGTGGGCAACGGTAAACAATATGATGTTCAATGAGGACAAATTCCAACTACTCCGTTATGGAAAACTGGAGGAGATAATAACTAGAACAGAGTATACTACTGACTCCGGCCATACAATAGAGCGGAAAAATAATGTAAGGGACCTGGGAGTAGTAATGTCTGAGGATCTCACTTTCAAGGCTCACAACAGTGCCACGATCGCATGTGCAAAGAAAATGATAGGATGGATAATGAGAACTTTCAAAACAAGAGATGGCAAGCCAATGATGATCCTTTTCAAATCACTTGTTCTCTCTAGGCTGGAATACTGCTGTACATTAACATCTCCATTCAAAGCAGGTGAAATCGCAGATCTAGAGAGTGTACAGAGATCCTTTACTGTACGTATAAGTTCTGTCAAGCACCTTAACTACTGGGAACGCTTGGAAGCATTTGACTTGTACTCGTTGGAACACAGGAGGGAGAGATATATCATAATCTACACTTGGAAAATCTTGGAAGGAATGGTCCCAAATCTGCACACAGAAATCACTCCCTACGAAAGTAAAAGACTGGGCAGGCGATGCAAAATGCTCCCAATAAAAAGTAGGGGTGCCATTGGAACACTAAGGAAAAACACCATAAGTGTCCGGGGCCCTAAACTGTTCAACAGCCTCCCATCAAGCATTAGGGGAATTGCCAATAAGCCCCTGGCTGCCTTTAAAAGAGAGCTGGACAGATACCTAAAGTCAGTGCCGGATCAGCCGGGCTGTGGCTCATACGTTGGACTGCGTGCGGCCAGCAGTAACAGCCTAGTTGATCAGGCCCTGATCCATCGGGAGGCCTGGTCATGGACCAGGCCGTGGGGGCGTTGATCCCTGGAATAACCTCCAGGTAACCTCCAGGTAATAGCCATAGTTCCCATTTTTATTTGTACCTCCATATGCTATTCCCTATTCTGTTAAGCACTGGGTTAACACAGGAGACGTGCTCACTTGCTGGGATACCTCAAGCAGAGTGAGTAAAGGTCTCACATGTAATCTAGAAATTGCTGACATGTTCCCGCTGAATAATTGGGATAAACAGTGTGGAAAACCCTTAAAATTCGGCTACAAGGACGGAAAAATAGGGGACTCCGATTCTTTCTGACAGCACACCTAAGTTAAGTGATGCTTACCTATAATGTACAGTGATTTTTGCATTGGCCATCATAAATTCTAGCTGTTCGGGTAGCGTTAGGGTGTGTTCCATCAGCATTAAGTGTCTTTCTGTGACAAATGGTAAGTTAATGTGTATAATATTTATTGTAATAATATGGTTAGGAGAAAACCTTCCTTAGTCATTCTAAAAATGTTCCCATTTACTATTTCTAACAGTGAGGTCCAAAAATCATATACAGTCCACATTATTTTATAATTTACTATTACTGGCATTAATGCTTAATACTGTAATTAATTTAATGTCAGGTCTAGCTTTTTGTGAGAGTAGTGATGTAGTGGGCATCGAGGAGTGACAGTTCTGCGACCTACTATGACTATGTCCCACTTACCTCACCCAAATTACTTGCACGTAATAATTCGGGTAATACCCTGTAAACCTCATGCAGTTAATTTCTCACATAATAATTCATAATTATTAAATACACCATTATCCATCCCTGCGATTAAGGAAAACCAATATCAGTAATTTTATCTAACCTAACCAAACCTTTCCTGGAATTTGAAAAATTTACAGAAAGTGTTAAGAAACTGACGTTTGGAAACTTATGAGAAAATTAACGTAGTGGAACAATAGCTTTTTAAGAGAAAAGGTACGAGAGTTTAGGATGGTGGTTAGAGTAAGAAGGTACAATAGTTTGGGCTCGTGGTGAGAGTAGGAAGGTCTGCCTTGAAGGTATTTCGGGAATTAACGCCCCCGCGGCTCGGTCCACGACCAAGCCTCCCGGTGAATCAGGGCCTGATCAACTAACTAGGCTGTTTCTGCTGGCTGCACGTAGTCCAACTTACGAACCACAGACCGGCTGATCCGGCACTGACTTCAGGTATCTGTCCAGCTCCCTCTTGAAGACAACCAGGGGTCTGTTGGTAATTCCTGTACGATATGTTTTTGAGTGAGAACAGGAAGGAAGGTACGATATTTTGGGCTGGTGGTTAGAGTAGGAAGGTACGATAGTTTGAGCTAGTGGTGAGAGCAGTAAGGTACGACATTACGGTTTGGTGGAGAGAGTAGGAAGGTACAATAGTTTATGCTGGTGGTTAGAAAAATAAGGTACGATAGTTTTTGTTGGTTGTAAGAACTGGAAGGTACGGTAGTTTGGGCTAGTAGTGCGATTACGAAGGTACGATGACTCACGAAATCGTAATGACACGATTGCAAACAAACCATACCACGGGCAAGGATAGAACCCGCGATCAAGAGTCTCAAAACTCCAGACCGTCGTGTCATTACGATTTCGTGAGTCATGTTGACGGCTTTGAGGGGACTTGAGCTAGAGTTCGTCACGGCCACGCTAGCTGGAGATTCGTCTGTAAAAACTTGCATTTGTGGTCACAGTGGTGCTTATGCTAACCTTCCTATGGTGTAGAAATTTACCTAGTTGGACGAATTTTATTGTGGCTAGCTGGTCCAGTGGCTAACGCGACGAGACGGTCTGGAGTTTTGAGACTCTCTGATCGCGGGTTCTATCCCCACCCGTGGTACGAAAGGTACGATAGTTTAGGGTGGTGGTGAGAGTAGGAACGTACGAATAGTTAAATACAACAGTGTGGTAAGAATAGTTAGATACAACAGTGTGGGTCGGCGTTGATAGTAGTAAGTTATGATTATTTGAGTTGGTAGGAAAGTACGATAGTTTGGGCAGGTGGTGAGAGTAGTAAGGTACAATAGTTGGCGCTGGTAGTGAGAGCTGGAAGATATGATAGTTTGTGGTAATGGTTCGAGTAGGAAGTAACGACAATTTGGGCAAGTGGTTCGAGAAGGAATGTACGGTACTTTGGGCTGGTGGTTCGAGTAGGAAAATACGATAGTATTTTGGTGAGAATAGTTAGGTACAGTAGTTTGGGTTGATAGTGAGAGTTGGAAGGTACGATACTTTGGGCTAGTAGTTCGAGTAAGAAGGTACGACAGTTTGGGCTGGTGGCGTCGAGTCAGGCAGCGACCACCCAGGCTGGGAGGTGGCTGGGCCATTAATCTTCAGTGTGAAGATGATGCTAGTTATCTCACTATTTCATTCATATGTTTGCTCAAGACAAGAGTATAGGTGTAGATTACGTTACAAGATGCCCCGGGAGACAGGGCATTATTATGTCACTATCTCGTGCGCAGTAAATTGAGGCATAAATTCACAATTCGTTATGGTTAGTTGGTTTGCTAGATTTAAAGACTCTTGACTTACTGTAAACTGAATTTCATACAGAGCAGAGAATGTAAGTTTAAATTATTTATTTTACAGGTAATAGGAGTTAAAAAAAAGTATAAATGCAAGGTATAAACAGCGAGAAGTGTGTATCATGACTTGACCTGAGCGCGCGTGACGTGACCTGAGAGTACTTGTGACATGACCTGAGGGCACTTGTGAGATGACTTGAGAGTACGTCTCACATGACCTGAGCACGCGTTGTGCTGTTTATCTTCAGAAAAACATTTTGCAATAAAGAGATAATGTCAGAGTGGTTCTGGTGACGTTCTTGTTCATGTGTGGTGGTGGGTGAGGAGGGGAGGTACAGTGAGGGGGAAGCGGGGGTGTATGAGGGAAGAGAGGGGTTAGAATGCAGAGGAGTTCAGGGAGAAGAAAAAGAGAATGAGGGGAGTAAGATGAGGTTAGGGGAGGGGAGAGGCAGGAGACAGAGCGAGACTATCTCCCTATTTACGTAAAATTTAGATTACTCGCCTTAGCTGAGGCACTCTGTCTCGTTAGTGCCAGTGCCAGGCGGGGAGAAAGGGAGGGGAGAGGGGAGGAGGGAGGACAAGGGACGAGAAGAGGCAAGAAAAAGAGGCGAGATGAAATAGTGAGGGGGGATGGAAGGGACGAAGTGGGAGGGTAGAGAGAGAAGAACAGGGGATATCTGGAGGGTGTTTCCAGGGGTCAACGCCCCCACCACCCGCTCTCAGACCAGGACTCCCGGTGATGAAGGGAAAATAAGAGAGAAGATAAGAGAAGTAGGGAGAGAATAAGAGGAAAAAAGAGGCCGGTATACTCCAGGAAGGGGACCATGATGGGAACAAGCTTCCTTCTCTTCCTCACTCCCCCTTTTCCTTCACACTTCCCCTTTCTACCCCTTGTCTGAGGAAGGAGGGAGGGGACGACCTCACGCCTCGTTACATGGCTGACTGACCTTCCTTTCCCACAGGTGGTATATTCACTCGCCTTTCTCCCCCCCCCCCAACTCTCTCTCACTATCTCTCATGCGTTCGATTATTTTACCTATTATGAATACGTACTTACAATAATGGTGTAAAATGCAGACAAGTTGATGAACTAATGTATAAGATACATTTGCAACACCTGGGAATCAATATTGATTAGACGCTTCCCCCACCAATGGATCTGAATCTCGTATAGAGAATGAATTCTGGAGAATGTAGAAATGGAAAGGTAATTTTGATGTGGCCAGTCCCTCAGCCTCGACAGGTGTTCAGTCAGTGTCAGGGGACCAGGACTGTTCAACAGCCTCCCATCATACATGTGGGAGATTACCAATAGACCCCTGGTTGCCTTCAAGAGGAACCTGGACAGATACCTAAAGTATCTGTCCCGACTAACCGGACTGTGGTTCGTAAGTTGGATAGCGAACGGCCAGAAGTAACAGTCTGGTTACAAGTACTTCCGAAGGCATTTTGGAAGACACAGATGATGATCAAACTAAATGCAAAGAATGTAATCAGCCTTACGTTCAGTTTCTTGAACACTGTGTGCTTAATTGTCCACTTATTGAGGCGTGCAGAGACAGTACAATAACCTATGTGATATGCCAGATTATCTTATTAATGAAAATAAGATACCAGACGTTAAGCAAATATCCTAAATTCGCTTGCAACAGATAAGACAAATGAAGATATGTACAAAAGATGAGGTAATTGAGGGACTGACTATCTTATCTTTGTATATAGTTCTGTCTTCCAATTTACGTCCTTGAACTTGTATTGATAAATTCACTGAAGGGCGAAACGTCTACAATAAAGATACCCAGATGTTGCACATGTGTCTAATATTTATCAGAACTGAAGAGGTATAGAGTGCTGGTTCTGTCTAAGATTAGAAACTAGATTAGATAAATTCAGATTTAGAGAAGATGGGAGATTGCAGTGATTTTGCAGTGAAGATGTTGATGCCGGGGAAAGAACTATGACGGAAATTCTATCTTAACTGCTACTCCCCCTCTCCATCAACCCCCCTCCCCAACAACCCCCCCTCCCCATCAACCGCCCCTCACCACAACCACTACCCCTGCTCACAAATCTTTTAGAACAACTTCGTCCCTTACCTCCCCTTTCCCCTGGTCCACAGGATAAACCAGGGGGTTACCCCTTGAGACCACATAACACACAACACATGTCAGGCATCCTCTTCCTCGCCCCTCTAACTCGTTCCCTCCTCTCACACACCTTCACACACACACACACACACACACACACACACACACACACACACACACACACACACACACACACACACACACACACACACACACACACACACACACAAGCACGTCAAGAAATTAGAGAAAGTGCAAAGGTTTGCAACAAGACTAGTCCCAGAGCTAAGGGGATTGTCCTACGAAGAAAGGTTAAGGGAAATTGGCCTGACGACACTGGACGACAGGAAGGTTACGGGAGACAATAAGCCCCTGGCTGCCTTCAAGAGAGAGCTGGACAGATACCTAAAGTCAGTGCCGGATCAGCCGGGCTGTGGCTCGTACGTTGGACTGCGTGCGGCCAGCAGTAACAGCCTAGTTGATCAGGCCCTGATCCATCGGGAGGCCTGGTCATGGACCGGGCCGCGGGGGCGTTGATCCCCGGAATAACCTCCAGGTAACCTCCAGGTATCTCTATAATGATTCTGAGGCGACATATATATATATATATATATATATATATATATATATATATATATATATATATATATATATATATATATATATATATATATATATATATATATATATATATATATATATACCATCAGGTATCCCTGTGTCACCACCGTCAGGTATACCTGTATCACCACCATCAGGTATCCCTGTGTCACCACCATCAGGTATCCCTGTGTCACCACCATCAGGTATCCCTGTGTCACCACCATCAGGTATCCCTGTGTCACCACCAGCTGTGAGTGGTGCAGTAGCAAGAGTGGCAGCTGTTCCCCTCTCGTGGGTGAGGGAAGGTGGTGAGAGCCCAGGCAAGGGGTGAGGGGAAGTGGTCTAAGACAAGGGGAGAGGGGGGGGGGGTTGAGGAGCGGAAAGTGCGAGAGGGAAAAAGGCTTTGTGAGGGGAAGGGAAGTGACGGGATCAATTTAAAAGCCACTGTGAGATTGTATTGATCAATACGTGTTTCATACCAGTGCAAAACAAGACCAGTCAAGTGAGAACTACAACAAATTCTCGCATTAGGAGGGTGTGAGTTAGACCTGACCAGATTGGGCCAGTAAGGCTTTTGTAGTGCTTCTTCCGTCTTGAGCGGGTGTGACTTGGACCTGCCTAGGTTGGGCCAGTAGACCTGCTGCAGTGCTCCTTTTTATGTACATCCCAAGCTTCTGTTCCCGTACCAACCATTCCTTTGATGAGTTCCGAGAGTTTTTTTACTTCTTAAGCCCGGCCGTGGGCCAGGCTTGTCCGTCTGGTGCTTGCCTGGCCAACCAGGCTGTTGCTGTTGGTGGCCCACAGCCCCACATATCTATCACAGACTGGTTGATCTGGCACCTGGTGAAGATACTTGTCCAGTTTCGTCTTGAAAACTTCTACACTTGTTCCAGCAGTGTTTGTGATATCTTCTGGTAAAATGTTGATTAGTCTGGGTCAGTAGCATAGTTGTATCGTAGGTAAGTCAACAGCTGTACCATAGTTCTCTCTAGGCTGGAATACTGCTGTACATTAACATCTCCATTCAAAGCAGGTGAAATCGCAGATCTAGAGAGTGTACAGAGATCATTTACTGCACGTATAAGTTCTGTCAAGCACCTTAACTACTGGGAACGCTTGGAAGCACTTGACTTGTACTCGTTGGAACGCAGGAGGGAGAGATATATCATAATCTACACTTGGAAAATCTTGGAAGGAATGGTCCCAAATCTGCACACAGAAATCACTCCCTACGAAAGTAAAAGACTGGGCAGGCGATGCAAAATGCCGCCAATAAAAAGTAGGGGCGCCATTGGTACACTAAGAGAAAACACCATAAGTGTCCGGGGCCCAAAACTGTTCAACAGCCTTCCATCAAGCATTAGAGGAATTGCCAATAAACCCCTGGCTGCCTTCAAGAGAGAGCTGGACAGATACCTAAAGTCGGTGCCGGATCAGCCGGGCTGTGGCTCGTACGTCGGACTGCGTGCGGCCAGCAGTAACAGCCTAGTTGATCAGGCCCTGATCCATCGGGAGGCCTGGTCGTGGACCGGGCCGCGGGGGCGTTGATCCCCGGAATAACCTCCAGGTAACCTCCAGGTAGACATACTAGTCAACAGCTGATCAATTAGACACATGTGCAACACTTGGGGATCTTTAATGAGGAAACGTTTCGCCACACAGTGGCTTCATCAGTCCATGCAAAGGAGAATGGTGAAGAACAGGAGGAGTTTGAGGTAATCAGTCCCTCAGCCTCGAGTCGATGTGGTCAGTCTATCAATCTTGAAAAGAATACAGCATATGTGGGAAGAAGTAGCTTATATACTGTAGGTAGGAGAGGTGCAGCAGTCGTAGGTGGTGTTACAGTTGACCAATGTGGAAGTAGGTCGTGCCCAAGGGTTAGACAAGTGAAGAATTCCCAAGTATTAAGATCCCATTCGTCTATATTCCTGTCTGACACAGCAACATCTTCGGGTCTTAATACAGGGAATTCTTCACTTGCCTAACCCTTGGGCACGACCTACTTCCACATTGGTCAACTGTAACACCACCTACGACTGCTGCACCTCTCCTACCTACAGTATATAAGCCACTTCTTCCCACATATGCTGTATTCTTTTCAAGATTGATAGACTGACCACATCGACTCGAGGCTGAGGGACTGATTACCTCAAACTCCTCCTGTTCTTCACCATTCTCCTTTGTATGGACTGATGAAGCCACTGTGTGGCGAAATGTTTCCTCATTAAAGATACCCAAGTGTAGCACATGTGTCTAATTTATCAACTTGTCGGTTGAACATCAAAATGGTATACAATACCGACAGGTTGTTAGGTAAGACACATATGCAACAGTTAGACAACTTTATTCCGAAACGTTTCGCCTACACAGTAGGCTTCTTCAGTCGAATACAGAAAATAGGCAGGAACAGTAGAGATGTGAAGACGATGTAATCAGTCCATCACCCTTGTAGTCGTAGAATTTGAGGTTGTCAGTCCCTCGGCCTGGAGAAGTTCAGTTCCATAGTCAGGAACTATCTGAAGATCAAGCGACAGTGCGGAGACTTAAATACTGTATTTAAGTCTCCGCACTGTCGCTTGATCTTCAGATAGTTCCTGACTATGGAACTGAACTTCTCCAGGCCGAGGGACTGACAACCTCAAATTCTACGACTACAAGGGTGTAATAAAGTTGGTAGAATTACCGACAATATGTAAAGTAAAAGGACACAAGTGCAACTAATGTGACATTTATTGTGGCAACGTTTCGCTCTCCAGGAGCTTTATCAAGCCATTACAAACAATACATGGACACAGAGGGTATATAAAGGCTCAGAGTGAGGTGAATACTAGTGAGGTACCATTTCGATGTTCACTAGTGGTAGTGGTAGTAGTAGTAGTAGTGGTAGTGACAAAAGTAATACAATATGGTAGAGCAATTAATTCGTACATGAGTAAAAGGATATAAAAGCTATTACTTGGGTAACATAAAAATAGGTTGGACAAATATAAACTGGAATGAGGCAGCTTGCATCATCATCGGGTTTTTCCTAAGAGCATACCGAATTTGTAGTCCTGAGTTTCTTGACGAGGAATGTACTTACATTCACCAAACATTCACTGAGTTACAATTTCCTTCTTTTTTCATCAAAGACTGCAAGAAAAGAGCTCTTCAGATCATCAATTCTCCACGCATCAACACCGCTCCCAACAAAGTTATAATTCTTCCCAACAGCCAGGTTGCACTAAACGTCTCAAAAGTACTTTCACAAGCTAACACCAGAGTCGCCATCGCTTCTACCACTTCAATAAAGGATCTAACCAGGACAAAACCCAAGCACCACGAACCAGTCAATGCAGGAGTTTACACTATACCCTGTGGAGGCTGTGACAAGATCTACGTAGGTGAAACAGCAAGAAACCTCGACACCCGCCTCAATGAACACATATACGCATGTAGGAACGACAACTTAAACAACGCCTGTGTACAACACCGAAATTCCACCAATCATCTTATGAAATTCAGAGACGCCCAATTAGTGATAAAAGAAACTAATTTCCGCACACGCAAGTGCCTTGAATCAGCACTGATCGCTGTTTCGAATACCATTAAACAAAACAACGGCAGCTTCACCATCTCCGAAGTCTTAGCAAGAATCCTCCTGAAAACAGTAAACCCTGCCATCACATAGTTTCTCCTGTTATACTACACAAAGCACAGAGAGTGAACACTGAAACAAGCTGCCTCATTCCAGTTTATATTTGTCCAACCTATTTTTATGTTACCCAAGTAATAGCTTTTATATCCTTTTACTCATGTACGAATTAATTGCTCTACCATATTGTATTACTTTTGTCACTACCACTACTACTACTACTACTACTACCACTAGTGAACATCGAAATGGTACCTCACTAGTATTCACCTCACTCCTTTATATACCCTCTGTGTCCATGTATTGTTTGTAATGGCTTGATAAAGCTCCTGGAGAGCGAAACGTTGCCACAATAAATGTCACATTAGTTGCACTTGTGTCCTTTGACTACAAGGGTGATGGACTGATTACATCGTCTTCACATCTCTACTGTTCCTGCCTATTTTCTGTATTCGACTGAAGAAGCCTACTGTGTAGGCGAAACGTTTCGGAATTAAGTTGTCTAACTGTTGCATATGTGTCTTACCTAACAACTTGTCGGTTCTCTGAACCATTCATCTATAAGTCAACAGTTGTATCACAGACACAGCACTTTGTGTCAACTGCGGTGCTGATTATGTGAGATTTAATACTTTCTTCAGTCATCAGTGCTGACCATGCTGGCGCTCTCAGCGGGAGAACTGGCAGTTGGCAGAAGGATGGGAGGGGGGACTGAACAACCTAATTACCCAGGTTCGATCCTGGGGCCGGATGGAGACCTGGAGTTTACCTGGAGAGAGTTCCAAGGGTCAACATCCCCGCGGCCCGGTCTGTGACCAGGCCTCATGGTGGATCAGGGCCTGATCAACCAGGCTGTTACTGCTGGCTGCACGCAATCCAACGTACGAGCCACAGCCCGGCTGGTCAGGTACCGACTTTAGGTACTTGTCCAGTGTCTACTTGAAGACAGCCAGGGGTCTATTGGTAATCCCCCTTATGTATGCTGGGAGGCAGTTGAACAGTCTTGGGCCCCTGACACTTATTGTGTTGTCTCTTAACGTGCTAGTGACACCCCTGCTTTTCAATGGGGGGATGTTGCATCGTCTGCCAAGTCTTTTGCTTTCGTAGGGAGCGATTTTCGTGTGCAAGTTTGGTACTAGTCCCTCTAGGATTTTCCAGGTGTATATAATCTTGTATCTTTCCCGCCTGCGTTCCAGGGAGTACAGGTTCAGGAACTTCAAGCGCTCCCAGTAATTGAGGTGTTTTATCTCCGTTATGTGTGCCGTGAAGGTTCTCTGTACGTTTTCTAGGTTAACAATTTCACCTGCCTTGAAAGGTGCTGTTAATGTGCAGCAATATTCCAGCCTAGATAGAACAAGTGACCTGAAGAGTGTCATCATGGGCTTGGCCTCCCTAGTTTTGAAGGTTCTCATTATCCATCCTGTCATTTTTCTAGCAGATGCGATTGATACAATGTTATGGTCCTTGAAGGTGAGATCCTCCGACATGATCACTCCCAGGTCTTTGACGTTGGTGTTTCGCTCTATTTTGTGGCTGGAATTCCTTAAATAATTAAACTTGATAAACTTTTATCTTTAGCTAACAGGATATTCAATTCTCCTGTTTACCTGGAGTTTACCTGGAGTTTACCTGGAGTTTACCTGGAGAGAGTTCCGGGGGTTAACGCCCCCGCGGCCCGGTCTGTGACCAGGCCTCCTCGTGGATCAGAGCCTGATCAACCAGGAGACGAAGGAAACACTTTCTTACACCTGATGTCCTTGTTTACGTGGTGGTAAGTAGTACCCGGGTGTTAGGTGACTAGTGGGTGGCATCCTGGGGAAGAGAATCGAAGAACTGCGTTAAAAGTAAGCCAGACTGACTGGCTTGGGTTACCCTGGGTTCCTTCTTCTCCTCCTCTTCTTCTTTCAATGTAATTGGCCAGAGGAAGGATATAGTCCCAAAGCTGGTGGTCCCAACTAGCGGTCCCACGGCTGGTGGTCCCAACTAGTGGTCCCACGGCTGGTGGTCCCAACTAGCGGTCCCACGGCTGGTGGTCCCAACTAGCGGTCCCACGGCTGGTGGTCCCAACTAGCGGTCCCACGGCTGGTGGTCCCAACTAGCGGTCCCACGGCTGGTGGTCCCAACTAGCAGTCCCACGGCTGGTGGTCCCAACTAGCGGTCCCACGGCTGGTGGTCCCAACAAATGATCCCATAGCTGGTGGTTCCAACTAGTGATCCCACAGCTGGTGGTCCCACGGCCGGTGGTCCCAACTAGGGGTTCCAACTAGTGTTCCAGCGGCTGGTGGTCTCGAGAACAAGTGGTCCCAACAAATGGTCCCATAGCTGGTGGTTCCAACTAGTGGTCTCAATTAATGGTCGCACGTGGACGCACGCACGCACACACACACACACACACACACACACTCACTCTAAAACCCTCAAGCCAGTTCCTGATGAGCCAGGCTGTGGTGCACACAACGCCAACAGTTTCGCCAACGTCCAGTAACACCAGATAACAACACCACACCGTTACAATAGATAAGGGCAGCATTTACAACAGACAAGAACAGTGGGACACTGAACATAAACGGGCTGTAATGTACCACTGATATACCTTTGAAGGCTTTCCAGAGTTATATGCAGCCCAACAGTAACAGCCTGGTTTATCAGGCCCTGATCCACCGGGAGGCCTGGTCATGGACCGGGCCGCGGGGGCGTTGATCCCCAGAATACCCTCCAGGTAACCAGACCAGCCCTGTGCTTGTCTGGTCAATCAGGCTGTTGCTACTGTCCTCTACTACACTAACTCGCTCGTCAATCAAAACGGTCAGTTTCACACACAAATTGTCCTTCGTGTATTTTTGCACGTCAGAAATGCTCAGGAAATTTACTTTACTAGTTACTCTCTGTTAGGTTTGATTCGAGGAATGTGAATGTGAGACACATTCCGTGGAAGTCCACAACTGAGTCCTGTAGTTTTAGACTGGTAGGGCAGGTTGATAGTGTGGATGGCAGGTTGGGTGGCAGGTTGGTAGAGTGGATGGCAGGTTGGGTGGCAGGTTGGTAGAGTGGATGGCAGGTTGGGTGGCAGGTTGGTAGAGTGGATGGCAGGTTGGGTGGCAGGTTGCTAGTGTGGATGGCAGGTTGGGTGGCAGGTTGGTAGAGTGGATGGCAGGTTGGGTGGCAGGTTGGTAGAGTGGATGGCAGGTTGGGTGGCAGGTTGGTAGAGTGGATGGCAGGTTGGGTGGCAGGTTGGTAGAGTGGATGGCAGGTTGGGTGGCAGGTTGGTAGAGTGGATGGCAGGTTGGTAGAGTGGATGGCAGGTTGGGTGGCAGGTTGGTAGAGTGGATGGCAGGTTGGGTGGCAGGTTGGTAGAGTGGATGGCAGGTTGGGTGGCAGGTTGGTAGAGTGGATGGCAGGTTGGGTGGCAGGTTGGTAGAGTGGATGGCAGGTTGGGTGGCAGGTTGGTAGAGTGGATGGCAGGTTGGGTGGCAGGTTGGTAGAGTGGATGGCAGGTTGGGTGGCAGGTTGGTAGAGTGGATGGCAGGTTGGGTGGCAGGTTGGTAGAGTGGATGGCAGGTTGGGTGGCAGGTTGGTAGAGTGGATGGCAGGTTGGGTGGCAGGTTGGTAGAGTGGATAGCAGGTTGGGTGGCAAGTTGGTAGAGTGGATGGCAGGTTGGGTGGCAAGTTGGGTGGGTAGCAGGTTAGTAGAGTGGATGGTAGGTTGGGTGGGTGGGTAGTTGTCAGGGTTGGTGGCAGGTTGGGTGGGTGGGTGGCTGGTTGGTTGTGGGTGGTTGATTGGGTGGATGGGTGGTGGACCATGAGGGGGAGGGGCTTCTGGTTGTTTACGCTGAGGGCGCCTGTACTGTCTCTCTTCCACGGTGTTTACAATGGTCCAGATAAAGGCTGTGTTAGCATGAGAGAGGTTAGAGGCACCAGCCAGGGAACACCTCCACTACCAGTGTTCACAACTGGCTACTGTTAGTATCAACACTGGATGAAGAACTGGCTTTTATTGGGGAAACGTTTCGCCACACAGTGGCTTTATCAGTTTAATACAAAGCAGGAAGGTATAAGGAGAGGAGGTGTTTGAGGTAGTTAGTCCCTCAGCCTGGAATCGATGTGATGGACTGAACACATCGATTCCAGGCTGAGGGACTGTGTTCTGGTATGGCTTAATAAAGCTTCAGTGCAAGACATAAGATCTTAATCTCTGCTGATGAGAAGGTGGGGTCGTGACTCCCCTAGCCCACACCTGCACCGCAGGTGTGGCCACGTATAGAGAGGGGGCTTAGCCCCCTTGTTGGAGAAAATTTCTCCACATGTGAACATAGCAACTAATTATTAAATTTATATCTCTCTCTTTGCTTTTTTCCATCTCTAAGCCTCGATGGAAGGTTTACCCTACGATAACCTGAGGACGTCTTTCCTGATCGGTTTCAAACTTTCAATGCTGGTGTATCCTTGCTAAATTAAGGTTAGGATTTGTTCCTGGATAATGAGAACTTTCAAAACGAGAGATGCCAAGCCCATGATGATCCTTTTCAAATCACTTGTTCTCTCTAGGCTGGAATACTGCTGTACATTAACATCTCCATTCAAAGCAGGTGAAATCGCAGATCTAGAGAGTGTACAAAAATCCTTTACTGCACGTATAAGTTCTGTCAAGCACCTTAACTACTGGGAACGCTTGGAAGCACTTGACTTGTACTCGTTGGAACGCAGGAGGGAGAGATATATCATAATCTACACTTGGAAAATCTTGGAAGGAATGGTCCCAAATCTGCACACAGAAATCACTCCCTACGAAAGTAAAAGACTGGGCAGGCGATGCAAAATGCCCCCAATAAAAAGTAGGGGCGCCATTGGTACACTAAGGGAAAACACCATAAGTGTCCGAGGCCCAAAACTGTTCAACAGCCTCCCATCAAGCATTAGGGGAATTGCCAATAAACCCCTGGCTGCCTTCAAGAGAGAGCTGGACAGATACCTAAAGTCAGTGCCGGATCAGCCGGGCTGTGGCTCGTACGTTGGACTGCGTGCGGCCAGCAGTAACAGCCTAGTTGATCAGGCCCTGATCCATCGGGAGGCCTGGTCATGGACCGGGCCGCGGGGGCGTTGATCCCCGGAATAACCTCCAGGTAACCAGGTAGGCGGTGCAGGGGACCATTCGCAAGTTTTATCTGAGAAACAGAAAGATTCTTTTCAGTGAGACAACTAGATACGTCAGATCGACTGACTTCTAGACGATGATAATACTGAGTGAGAGAACAGGGAACCAACCTGTTTCACACTTGGAAACACCCGGTTCTCATCTTCCTCGGGTCCAGATAAAGGCTGTGTTAGCATGAGACAGTTTAGAGGCACCAGCCAGGGAACACTCCCACTACCAGTGTTCCTAACTCGCTACTCTTAGTATCAACACTGGTTGAAGAACTAGTACTTAAAAACACTTGTTGTTCCTAGGCTGGAATACTGTAGCACTGAGAGGTGTGTGTATATCTGTGTATATACACCGAGGTGTATCTCTGTGTACATATACACAGAGGAGAGTGTATCTCTCCGTGTGATGTCAATGATTTAGAAACTCAGGGACTGTTTACCTCAAATTCCTCTTCATCTTTTTCTGATCTTCTCTGTATTGGACTGAAGATACCACCAGTTGGAGAAATATTGCACAAGTGTCATTCATATCTCCGTGTATTTAATCCCAGAAGTGACTATATACGGAGATGTGTGTGTGTACTCACCTAGTTGTGGTTGCAGGAGTCGATTCATAGCTCCTGGCCCCGCCTCTTCACTGGTCGCTACTGTGTGTGTGTGTGTGTGTACTCACCTATTTGTACTCACCTATTTGTGGTTGCAGGGGTCGAGTCATAGCTCCTGGCCCCGCCTCTTCACTGATTGCTACTAGGTCCTCTCTCTCCCTGCTCCATGAGCTTTATCATACCTCGCCTTAAAACTATGTATGGTTCCCGCCTCCACTACTTCACTTTCTAGACTATTCCACGACTTGACTACTCTATGACTGAAGAAATACTTCCTAACATCCCTTTGATTCATCTGAGTCTTCAACTTCCAATTGTGACCTCTTGTGTCTGTGTCCCATCTCTGGAACATCCTGTCTTTGTCCACCTTGTCTATTCTGCGCAGTATTTTATATGTCGTTATCATGTCTCCCCTGACCCTCCTGGCCTCCAGTGTCGTCAGGCCGATTTCCCTCAACCTTTCTTCGTAGGACATGCCCCTTAGCTCCGGGACTAGTCTCGTTGCAAACCTTTGCACTTTTTCTAATTTCTTGACCATGTATGGGTTCCAGTTGGTGTTGCATACTCCAGTGTGTGTGTGTGTGTGTGTGTGTGTGTGTGTGTGTGTGTGTGTGTGTGTGTGTGTGTGTGTGTGTGTATGTGTGTATGTGTGTGTGTGTGTATGTGTGTATGTGTGTGAGTGTGCGTGTGTGTGTGTGTGTGTGTGTATGTGTGTATGTGTGTGTGTGTGTATGTGTGTATGTGTGTGCGTGTGCGTGTGTGTGTGTGTGTGTGTGTGTGTGTGTGTGTGTTTGTCTGCGCATACACGGAGGTGTGCATCTATGTGTATACACATAGATATATGTATATCTCTGTTTATATATAGCGAGAGATGTATATCTGCGAATATACACTAAGAGGTATGTATTTCTCAGTCTATAAACACCGACTGGGAAGAGGGTTTCCTGTCTCCGGAAATATACACAGAAAGGTATGAGTTCCTCGTTGAGACAAACAGTGTGAGATACACAACACTGTGTATCTCACACTGTATATACAAAGAGAGTTTACCATCATCTCTGCTTCAGAGATAAAAGTATTCTTGACGTGAATGTTCGGGCGAGATGCAGCCTCAGTGAGCAGGGAGCAGTTGCAAGACCGTAAAACTCAACTAAGCGCTATTTAGCCCAGCCAAACAAGTCCAGGAAAGACCATCTCTGTTTTCCAAGACTGAGATGGTCTTGGAAGGCCCCGCCAACCTCTTGAACGGCTGGGACATCCAGGAGATGAAACTGACTTACCTTCTTTGCTTGAGGAATGATGCTGGTAGCCAAGGTAGGAAGGCAGAACCCCCGCTGGGTGTCGCTGTTGCTGTTGTTGTTGCTGCTGTTGTTGCTGTTGCTGTTGTTGTTGCTGCTGCTGTTGACGCTGGGCTCCTGTTGCTCCCGCCGCTGCTACAGCAGCTGCTGCTGCAGCTCTCTGCTGTAAGGTTGATGCTCCACCTCCAGCGTTGGGATGCTGCAGCTGGTTCAGTACTTCAACCACACTGACGGAGACGAGGAACAAGCTGACGTGTATATATATATATATATATATATATATATATATATATATATATATATATATATATATATATATATATATATATATACATATATATATATATATATGCAATAAGATCACGGTAAACAGGTGATTTCAGAATATGCAAAACAACCTCTGTGAAAGGAAAGAGAAGTTCCAATCGATTTCTTGACTACTCACATTATCAAGGAACAATAAAAGTAATGCATCAAAGAGGAAAATAACTCATTGCCTTTTCTAGATGTTTTAATTATTAAGGGTAATAATGAATTTAAATTTAAAATTTACAGAAAACCTACAAATAACTGTTCCTATGTCCACTATTATTCCTCGCATCAAGATAGAGTCAAACTGTCTGTTTTCTCATCAATGTTTTTGAGAGCTTTACGAATTTTAGTCCTGAGTTCATAGATGAGGAAATATCCAAAATTTATGAAATAGGTAATGATTTGAAATACACAAGAAATGTAATTGATAAATCTTTTAAAGTTGCTAGAAATACTTTTTACAATCCAAAAAGGGACAACCAGCCTTATTCAACTAAAAATATGTTGGTTCTCCCTTACCATGAAAACTTGGTTGATATGCCTTCTCTTCTTAAGACTTTTAATATTAAAGTTGTATTCAAAAATCTTGATACAGTAAAAAAACTTTTGATAAAGAATTCCCCTCAAAATGCTGATGGATGTGTCTATAAGATTCCTTGTAAAATTTGCGATAAAGTTTATTACGGTCAAACTGGTAAAATTCTCGAACTAAGATTAAAACAACATAAATATAGCATTAGAACTGGACAAGATTCCAATGCTCTATTTATTCATGTAAGAGATTTTAACCATCCAATTGATTTTCAAAAAGTTGAGAAAGTAGTATCAAGCAAGTCCATGGTCGACAGGAATATAATTGAATCTTGTTTCATAAAAAGCAGTTTTGACAATAATATGAATATTTCCTTTGGTTTATATAAATTAGATCCATTTATAATTAATAGAATTTGGGAAGAATTTAATAATACATTGGACAAATAATAAATTTTAAAATTCTTAATTCTTAGGTAGAATAGTTTGTTCTTGGGTTGTGTGAAGGACGTGTCTAGTTGGGCCAGCGGGCCTGCTGCAGTGTTCCCTTTCTTATGAGTCGCGCGTCAGGTGTTGCTTTGTTGTGGGATGTGATGGTGAGGTGTGGTCTAGACCCTTTATATGCCTTCCTTTGATGTATTACTTTTATTGTTCCTTGATAATGTGAGTAGTCACGAAATCGCTTGAAATTTCACTATTCTTTCACAGTAGTTGTTTTGAATATATATATATATATATATATATATATATATATATATATATATATATATATATATATATATATATATATATATATATATATATATATATATATATATATATATATATATATATATATATATATATATCAAAAGCGAACCCACAAAGAGACGACATCTAAATAAGAGAAGAAAAGTTAAAGGTGTTCATCCAAGGGTTTGGAGCTCAGATCACATCGGATTACCTCTTCATTCCCCAGGCGCTGTGTGATTCATATGGGTTTAGCGCTTTCCTATGAATATAATAACAATAATAATAATAATAATAATAATAATAATAATAATAATAATAATAATAATAATAAGAAGAAGAAGAAGAAGAAGAAGAAGAATAACAGGATATATAAAACAAAAACAGGTAATAATGAATTAGAGGAGGAAAGGGTAGACAAAATGGCCAAAGTAAACAGATGCAGATAAGAAAAGAAAGTGAGGAAAATAGAGAAGGGAAAGGAAAGAGGGGAGAGAGAGAGAGAGAGAGAGAGAGAAAGAGAGAGAGAGAGAGAGAGAGAGAGAGAGAGAGAGAGAGAGAGAGAGAGAGAGAGAGAGAGAGAGAGAGAGAGAAGATAGAAGGAAAAGAAAGAGGCTGAGAGGAAAGAGGGAAAAAAGTGGGGGTAGAGGGGAGGAGATAGCAAAAGTGAGACAGGAAAAAGGAGTGAGGGAAGAGAGGATGGAGGGGGGGGGGGGGGGTTGGCGACTCACCACTCGTCAGGGTCACAGTCCCTGAAGCCCTTGGCAAAGGGGTTGCTGGCGATCTTCAACTGGGTGATCTGTGGGGTTAGAGAAGAGAGCTGAGACTCGACCCCTGGTAACCACAGTCAGGCGAGGATATACACACACACACACACCTGTCTCACACCTCTCTATACAAGTACATGTAAGTCACACACCTGCCTCACACCTGCCTGTGCAAGTACATGTATATCACACATATGTCTACACATATGCATGTACATCACACACATGTCTACACACATGCATGTGCATCACACATATGTCTACACACATGCATGTATATCACACATCTGTCTACACACATACATGTATATCACACATATGTCTACACACATGCATGTACATCACACATCTCTCTACACACATACATGTACGTCACACACTTGCCTCACACCTGTCTATACACTTACATACACATCACAAATCCGCCTCACACTTGTCTATACACATATACGTCACACACCTGCCTTGCACCTCTCCATATACGTACATGTTACACACTTGCCTCACACCTGTCTATACAAGTACAGGTACGTCACACACCTGTCACATATCTGTTTGCACATACATGTACATCACACACCTGTCTAAATACGCACATATACGTCACAAAACACACACACACACACACACACACACACACACACACACACACACACACACACACACACACACACACACACACACACACACACACACACACACACACACACACAATTTAAGAGAGCACAGTGATTACATGTGGAGCAAGTGCACATCACAGGTGCACATGACAGGTGCACTCCACAAGTGCATATCACAGGTGCACTTCACAAATGCACATCACAGGTGCACATCACAGGTGCACTTCACAAATGCACATCGCAGGAGCACTTCACAAGTGCACATCACAGGTGCACATCACAGGTGCAGTTCACAAGTGCACATCACAAGTGTACTTCACAAGTGAACATCACAGGTGCAATTCACAAGTGCACATCACAAGTGCATTTCGCAAGTGAACATCACAAGTGTACATCACAAGTGTACATCACAAGTGCACATCACAAGTGCACTTCACAAGTGCACATCACTAGTGCACTTCAGAAGTGTACATCACAAGTGTACATCACAAGCACACATCACAAGCACACTTCACAAGTACACATCACAAGTGCACATCACAAGCACACATCACAAGTGCACTTCAGAAGTGTCCATCACAAGTGCACATCACAAGCACACATCACAAGTGCACATCACAAGCACACATCACAAGTGCACTTCAGAAGTGTACATCACAAGTGCACATCACAAGTGCACATCACAAGCACACATCACAAGTGCACATCACAAGTGCACATCATCTTGGCTACGACTCAAGATGGTAACACCAGCGCAGGTTAAACATGGTTAAATGTGGTTAACTATGGTTATCTGTGGCTAGTTTGACGTTTTATAGATTTACATCGGCCACCGTAAGCTGATCCAAGGCAACCGAGCCTAACTTGACCATTCCTAACCTAGTGTAACCTAAGCTAGTCTAACTTAACCTAACATTTCCTAACCTGACCTAACTCTCAGTGTATATACACTGAGAGTTATATACACTGAGAGTTACAACTCTCAGTGTATATACAGAGTTATATACACTGTTATATACAACTCTCAGTGTATATACACTGAGAGTTATATACACTGTTGTATACAACTCTCAGTGTATATACAGAGTTATATACACTGTTATATACAACTTTCAGTGTATATACAGAGTTATATACACTGTTATATACAACTTTCAGTGTATATACAGAGTTATATACACTGTTATATACAACTCTCAGTGTATATACAGAGTTATATACACTGTTATATACAACTTTCAGTGTATATACAGAGTTATATACACTGTTGTATACAACTCTCAGTGTATATACAGAGTTATATACACTGTTATATACAACTTTCAGTGTATATACAGAGTTATATACACTGTTATATACAACTCTCAGTGTATATACACTGAGAGTTATATACACTGTTATATACAACTCTCAGTGTATATACAGAGTTATATACACTGTTATATACAACTCTCAGTGTATATACACTGAGAGTTATATACACTGTTGTATACAACTCTCAGTGTATATACAGAGTTATATACACTGTTATATACAACTTTCAGTGTATATACAGAGTTATATACACTGTTATATACAACTCTCAGTGTATATACACTGAGAGTTATATACACTGTTGTATACAACTCTCAGTGTATATACAGAGTTATATACACTGTTATATACAACTTTCAGTGTATATACAGAGTTATATACACTGTTATATACAACTTTCAGTGTATATACAGAGTTATATACACTGTTATATACAACTTTCAGTGTATATACAGAGTTATATACACTGTTATATACAACTCTCAGTGTATATACACTGAGAGTTAACATTAATCCATATTTGAGGTATTAAAGTATTCTTGACTGGTGGTGAGCAATTAACCCGCAGCTCTATTGACGCTGGCGATGTAGATAGATTTGAAACCCCAGTAATTAACAGACAGTGACGTAGACAATGTGGAACTGTGATAAACCACTAGTAAACAACGCTAAACTGCAGTAAACCACTAGTAAACAACACGGAGCTGCAATAAACCATCAGTAAACAACGTGGAGCTGTGATAAACCACTAGTAAACAACGTGGAACTGCGATAAACCACTAGTAAACAACGCGGAGCTCTGATAAACCACTAGTAAACAACGTGAAACTGTGATAAACCGCTAGTAAACAACGTGAAACTGTGATAAACCGCTAGTAAACAACGTGAAACTGTGATAAACCACTAGTAAACAACGTGAAGCTGTGATAAACCGCTAATAAACAGCGTGAAACTGTGATAATCACTAGTAAAGAACGGGGAACTGCTATAAACCACTAGTAAACTAGGCGGTGCTGTGATAAACCACTCACCCGGTGGTTCTGATAGGCAGTGACGGCAGTAAACCTGGTCTCTGGGAAGACGAAGGTACTGAAGTTCTCGGTGGCAGACACGTCTTCCGTCTTGGGGTTGACGTACACGACGTGGAACCTGGGCTGGTACCTGTGCATGGAGTTGAGGATGATCTGTGCAGGGGAGACGAGGAGAGTGTGAGACCAGGAGTGAGACGAGGAGAGTGTGAGACGAGGAGTGAGTGAGACGAGGAGAGTGTGAGACGAGGAGTGAGACGAGGAGAGTGTGAGACGAGGAGTGAGTGAGACGAGCAGAGTGTGAGACGAGGAGTGTGTGAGACGAGGAGTGAGACGTGGAGAGTGTGAGACGAGGAGTGAGACGAGGAGAGTGTGAGACGAGGAGTGAGACGAGGAGAGTGTGAGACGAGGAGTGTGTGAGACGAGGACTGAGACGAGGAGAGTGTGAGACGAGGAGTGAGACGAGAAGAGTGTGAGACGAGAAGTGAGACGAGGAGAGTGTGAGACGAGGAATGAGACGAGGAGAGTGTGAGACGAGGAGTGAGACGAGGAGAGTGTGAGACGAGGGGTGAGTGAGACGAGGAGAGTGTGAGACGAGGAGTGTGTGAGACGAGGAGTGAGACGAGGAGAGTGTGAGACGAGGAGTGAGACGAGGAGAGTGTGAGACGAGGAGTGAGACGAGGAGAGTGTGAGACGAGGAGAGTGTGAAACGAGTAGTGAGACGAGGAGAGTGTGAGACGAGGAGTGAGTGAGACGAGGAGAGAGTGAGACGAGGAGAGTGTGAGACGAGGAGCGAGTGAGACGAGGAGAGAGTGAGGCGAGGAGTGAGTGAGACGAGGAGAGTGTGAGACGAGGAGTGTGAGGCGAGGAGTGAGTGAGACGAGGAGAGTGTGAGACGAGGAGTGAGTGAGACGAGGAGAGTGTGAGACGAGGAGTGTGTGAGACGAGGAGAGAGTGAGGCGAGGAGTGAGTGAGACGAGGAGAGTGTGAGACGAGGAGTGTGTGAGACGAGGAGAGAGTGAGGCGAGGAGAGTGTGAGACGAGGAGAGAGTGAGGCGAGGAGAGTGTGAGACGAGGAGAGTGTGAGACGAGGAGTGAGTGAGACGAGGAGAGTGTGAGACGAGGAGAGTGTGAGACGAGGAGAGTGTGAGACGAGGAGTGAGTGAGGCGAGGAGAGTGTGAGACGAGGAGAGTGTGAGACGAGGAGAGTGTGAGACGAGGAGAGTGTGAGACGAGGAGAGTGTGAGACGAGGAGAGTGTGAGACGAGGAGAGTGTGAGACGAGGAGAGTGTGAGACGAGGAGTGAGTGAGACGAGGAGAGTGTGAGACGAGGAGTGTGAGACGAGGAGTGTGTGAGACGAGTAGTGAGACGAGGAGAGTGTGAGACGAGGAGTGAGTGAGGCGAGGAGAGTGTGAGACGAGGAGTGAGTGAGGCGAGGAGAGTGTGAGACGAGGAGTGAGTGAGACGAGGAGAGTGTGAGACGAGGAGAGTGTGAGACGAGGAGAGTGTGAGACGAGGAGTGAGACGTGGAGAGTGTGAGACGAGGAGTGAGACGAGGAGAGTGTGAGACGAGGAGAGTGTGAGACGAGGAGAGTGTGAGACGAGGAGTGTGTGAGACGAGGACTGAGACGAGGAGAGTGTGAGACGAGGAGTGAGACGAGGAGAGTGTGAGACGAGGAGAGTGTGAAACGAGTAGTGAGACGAGGAGAGTGTGAGACGAGGAGTGAGTGAGACGAGGAGAGAGTGAGACGAGGAGAGTGTGAGACGAGGAGCGAGTGAGACGAGGAGAGAGTGAGGCGAGGAGTGAGTGAGACGAGGAGAGTGTGAGACGAGGAGTGTGAGGCGAGGAGTGAGTGAGACGAGGAGAGTGTGAGACGAGGAGTGAGTGAGACGAGGAGAGTGTGAGACGAGGAGTGTGTGAGACGAGGAGAGAGTGAGGCGAGGAGTGAGTGAGACGAGGAGAGTGTGAGACGAGGAGTGTGTGAGACGAGGAGAGAGTGAGGCGAGGAGAGTGTGAGACGAGGAGAGAGTGAGGCGAGGAGAGTGAGACGAGGAGAGTGTGAGTGAGTGAGACGAGGAGAGTGTGAGACGAGGAGAGTGAGACGAAGAGAGTGAGACGAGGAGTGAGTGAGGCGAGGAGAGTGTGAGACGAGGAGAGTGTGAGACGAGGAGAGTGTGAGACGAGGAGAGTGTGAGACGAGGAGAGTGTGAGACGAGGAGAGTGTGAGACGAGGAGAGTGTGAGACGAGGAGAGTGTGAGACGAGGAGTGAGTGAGACGAGGAGAGTGTGAGACGAGGAGTGAGTGAGACGAGGAGAGTGTGAGACGAGGAGAGAGTGAGACGAGGAGTGAGTGAGACGAGGAGAGTGTGAGACGAGGATAGAGTGAGGCGAGGAGAGTGTGAGACGAGGAGAGAGTGAGACGAGGAGTGAGTGAGACGAGGAGAGAGTGAGACGAAGGGAAAATAAGTAACTTTGATAAAGAATTAGACACAAGCGCAACATCTGGGTGTCTTTATTGTAGACGCTCCGCCATCCAGTGACTTTACCAATTAGGTCCTTGAATTTGTATTGATAAAGCCACTGGATGGGCGAAACGTCTACAAATAAAGATACTCACATGTTGCACATGTGTCTAGTTTTTCACATTATCGGTATTGTTACTACACATACACAACAAATCACTTTGATTTGTTATGGGTTAATTAGATAATTGACGTATTTGTTACTGTAGAGTGTAGATGAATGGCTCAGAGAACCGACAAGTTGATAAATTAGACACATGTGCAACACTTAGGTATCTTTATTGAGGAAACGTTTCGCCACACAGTGGCTTCATCAGTCCTATACAAAGTAGAATGGTGAAGACTAAGGAGGAGTTTGAGGTAATCAGTCCCTCATTCTTTTCAAGATTGATGGACTGATTATATCGACTCCAGGCTGAGGGACTGATTACCTCAAACTCTGCTCTTCACCATTCTGCTTTATATAGGACTGATGAATCCAGTGTGTGGCGAAACGTTTCGTCAATAAAGATACCCAACTGCTGTACATGTGTCTAATTAATCAACATATGCTGCTATGTATGATAGTAACTACACAAGTGGGAGTTGTTAAAGGAGGTAGGGTAGTAACTGGGTGCTGGGTCCTCCTCTTATTTATACCGAATTTGATGGTCTACCATTATTCTCTCCAACCTTTTATGACCCCTAGGGGTTTAGAGCTTTTCCCTATATACTACATTAACTCTTTCTTTATTTCTATCTCTCTCTCTATCTTATCAACGGTTCATCCTTATTGTGCTAGCACGAGAGAGAGAGAGAGAGAGAGAGAGAGAGAGAGAGAGAGAGAGAGAGAGAGAGTTGGGAACAAGGTTTGACTAGAACTAACTTCCGCCCTGTGTCCAGCTCTTATTAAGTCATCACTTGGCAAGTCTCTAACACAGGGTGAAACTCCCCCCCCCCAATCAAAATTTGTCATGAAAAGGTCCTCAGCACCCTGGCGTTGTTCAATACGTGTCACGACAACCACGTGATGACTCACGTGGCCGTTGTCATCCAGCTGGTTGTTGGTGAGCTTAAGCTTGTCGAAGGAGAGCACCTGCTTCATCCACTGCCCCCCCTTGGCGGGTGAGTCTGGATGGACGTGAATCCTCGGAGGCGAGTTGGGGTCAGCTTTGCCAGCTACGATCCAGGAGGAGCTGTTGGATGAGATGACACCACAGTCGTTAATGACCCTCATCAAGAAGGTGGGTGAGTTAGATTACAAAATACAGATGCTGCCTTAGTTAGATAAGTGAACTTTAGCTATAAATCCAGATGCACTCCTGTTAACTCTTTTGGGACCTAGTTCCGAGGCGTTTTGTGTATCCATATGCTCTTGCGCTACCCTCCACAGGATGGATATGGGATGCACAATAAACTAGCCACTTCGGTAGCAAAATCTAAAAAAATCTGCCTTACAACTCACAAACCATTCGCTCAAATTACGTTTAGTTACGTTTCTCCACTCACTAACTTAATACGTTACATAAATAACCCACGCATGGGAGAAAGACGCTTATGACGACATTTCGGTCCGACTTGGACCACTGACTAGTTACACTAATACACGAAGATGAGGGAGCCAGTAAATATAGGAGAGGAGGATAGGAGGTACCTTAAAGAAAAAGAGGGGGTTACACACACACATACACACACACGCACACTCACACACACACACACACACACACACACACACACACACACACACACACACACACACACACACACACACACACACACACACACACACACACACACACACACACACACACACACACACACACACACACACACACACACACCTAACTAAGAGACGATAGCTCTAAGTATAGATACATAGTTCCTTCACTCTTACGCCCTGGTAATACACGATAGCTCTTATTGTAGACAAAAGGAGATAGGTGTTCACATTCACACCCCCAGATAATACACGATAGTCCTTAGTCTAAGCCAAAGTAAGATAGTTCTCAACAGATAGTCGCGGCTTGCAAATTTGCAATTTTCAAGTCCTCTACTATCTGTGTACCCCCCATGTACCCACATGTATTATCGTCTATTCCCATGTGCACCCATGTACAGCCTCCCACTCCCGTGAATATACGGGGGATGATGCAGTTACCTGTGGACGGCTCATAAATTACACACATATGCAACACTTATATATCTTTAACCACAATAAAGATACCGAAGTGTTACACATGTATCTAATTTATCGTCCACAGTAACGATATCCAAATGTTACACATGTGTCTAGTTAACCAACTTGCGGGTTCTCTGAAGCACTGGTCTACGTACCTGTGGAAGGCGTATCTGTAGCGCTTGTCGTCCACTGGTATAAAGTCCATCATCAACATATAATCACTGCCAGGGTCCATACCTAGCAGGCGTACCTGGAACGTAGGGAACATCCTTCTGGAAGTGAGAGAGAGAGACTGGGTGAGTGAGGGACTGTGTGAGATGAGGGACTGTGTGAGTTGAGGGACTGTGTAAGTGAGAGACTGGGTGAGTTGAGGGAGTGTGTAAGTGAGAGACTGGGTGAGTGAGGGACTGTGTGAGTTGAGGGACTGTGTGAGTTGAGGGACTGGGTAAGTTGAGGGACTGTGTGAGTTGAGGGACTGTGTAAGTGAGAGACTGGGTGAGTGAGGGACTGTGTGAGAGACTGAGTGAGAGAGGGGAGCATCTATCTAAAAGTGAGAGAAAGTGGCTGCGTTAGTGTGTGTGAGAGAGAGAGAGAGAGAGAGAGAGAGAGAGAGAGAGAGAGAGAGAGAGAGAGAGAGAGAGAGAGCATGCAAGATACAAACAAAGTATCTACAGACATGTCTCAGCGCTGAGATATTTCTCCCAGCCGAAATACATCTCAGCGCTGAGATATACATCTCAAGTACTGAGAAATACATTTCAAGTGCTGAGATATGCATCTTAGCGCTGAGACATGTATCTCAGCGCTGAGACATGCATCTCAGCGCTGAGATATGAATCTCAGCGCTGAGAAATACATTTCAAGTGCTGAGAGATGCGTCACAAGGCTGAGAGATATCTCTCAGCGCCATATATCTGCCCATCTAAGAAAAACTCATTAAGACAGAGCAAAAACTGGTCTTAAGCCATGTGGATCAACAGACCTCGGTCCCAGACCCATTACTAGCACGTGGTCACCAAACCCATCACTAGCACGTGATCACCAGACCTATCACTAGCACGTGGTCACCAGACCCATCACTAGCCCGTGGTCACCAGACCCATCACTAACACGTAGTCACCAGATCCATCACTGTCACGTAGTCACCAGACCCATCACTGTCACGTAGTCACCAGACCCATCACTGTCACGTGAGTGACAGTGAAGATAGTTAAAGTCTTAAAGCTTGGGGAGAATATCAACTGTGTTTGACAGGTACTTGCCCACCTCACCTACATCATCATTATAAAAGGTCAGGTGTTGTAAGTTGACCGCGAGGTGTAATCTCGTTCTTATATGCCTTTCTGTTTATCTTTTTTTTTTTCGGTTCCTTGATAATGTGAAAAATCACTAAAGCGCTTGGAAGTTCGCTATTTTGTCACGGGTTTTCTGAATACTGTGATGTCACCACTGTCACCGTGTTCTAGTGACCACGTGTTAATCAGTACGTACGTAATCTGGTTTCTCCAAATCTTCGTTTAAGTCAGAGAGAAAGAGAGAGAGAGAGAGAGAGAGAGAGAGAGAGAGAGAGAGAGAGAGAGAGAGAGAGAGAGAGAGAGAGAGAGAGAGAGAGAGAGAGAGAGAGAGAGAGAGAACGAGCGCTGCAGATGAGCGTGGTGATGACACAAGCATCTGGGACCAACACTGATTCATTCTTTATGAAGCTACTACCACCACTACTATCACCCTACCACTACTACCACAACTACCACCATTACTCCCATTACCACTACTACCACTACCACTACTACCACCACTACCACTACTACCATTACTATCACCACTATCACTATTACTACTACTACTACTACTACCGCCACTACTACCACAATTGCCACCACTACCACTACTACCACATGCTAAAGGGATAACTGGCAAAGAGGGCAGATGGATCTTCAACTTTCTAACCGGTCGAACACAAAGAGTAGTGGTAAACAGAGTTAAATCTGAAGCTGCCATAGTGAAGAGCTCTGTTCCACAAGGCACAGTACTCGCACCTATCCTGTTCCTTATTCTCATATCAGACATACACAGAGATGTAAACCACAGCACCGTATCATCCTTTGCAGACGATACTAGGATCTGCATGAGAGTGTCATCTACTGAGGACACGGCAAAGCTCCAAGAAGATATAAACAAAGTTTTACAATGGGCAACAGAGAGCAATATGATGTTCAATGAAGACAAATTCCAACTACTCCGTTATGGAAAACTGGAAGAAATAATAATTAGGACTGAGTATACTACAAACTCTAATCACACACTAGAGCGGAAAAATAATGTGAAGGACCTGGGAGTGGTAATGTCTGAGGATCTCACCTTCATGGATCACAGCAATGCCACTATCACATCTGCGAGGAAACTGATAGGATGGATAATAAGAACATAAGAACATAAGAAAGGAGGAACACTGCAGCAGGCCTGTTGGCCCATACTAGGCAGGTCCTTTACAATCAATCCCACTAACAAAATATTTGCCCAACCTAATTTTCAATGCTCCCCAAGAAATAAGGTCTGATAACTTTATGCACTCATTTGCAAGTCCCACTCAAATCCAACACGTCCCACTCATATATTTATCCAACCTAAATTTGAAGCTACCTAAAGTCCTAGCATCAATAACCCATCTAGGTAGACTGTTCCACTCATCAACTACCCTATTTCCAAACCAATACTTTCCTATGTCCTTTCTAAATCTAAACTTGTCGAATTTAAATCCATTACTGCGGGTTCTCTCTTGGAGAGATAATGAGAACATTCAAGACAAGAGATGCTAAGTCAGTGACGATCCTTTTTAAATCACTTGTTCTCTCTAGGCTGGAATACTGTTGTACATTAACATCTCCATTCAAGTCAGGTGAAATTGCAGATCTAGAGAATGTACAGAGAACCTGTACTACACGTATAAGTTCCATCAAACACCTTAACTACTGGGAGCGCCTGGAAGCACTTGACTTGTACTCACTGGAGCGCAGGCGAGAGAGATATATCATAGTCTACACCTGGAAGATTCTGGAGGGACTGGTCCCTAATATGCACACACAAATCACTCCCTACGAAATCAAAAGACTTGACAGGCGATGCAACATACCCCCAACGAAAAGTAGGGGCGCCACTGGTACACTAAGAGTAAACACAGTACTACCACTACTACCACCACTACCACTTCAACTACTACCACCACTACTATCGCTACTGCTACCACTACTTCAACCACTATTATCTCTACTGCTGCCACCACCACTATCATTATCACTACCACAACTACTACCCTAGCTATAACAACCCCTTCTACCACTACTAGCACCACTACCACCACCAATACCCCTGTTATCAGTACTAATACCAACAACACTACCACCATCACCACAATCACATCTACCCTATATATTCACTGCGCGTTCAGAGAGCCATCCCCGTGTTCTACAAGCCCAGCCTCCTCTACCTCACTGCTAGCAATGTTGGGGGAACCTTCACAGCTGGCTGGGTAATGGAGTTTCAAGCCTATCGACTACAGGAGCGTTATTAAGGTTGGACGTCACCTGTTCACCACCAGTCAAAAGTAATTTATTAATTTAAGTACGGATTAACCTCTCAGTGTATGTACACTGATACACTCCTCTCAGTATATATACACTGAGATATACACTCCCCTCAGTGTATATACACTGAGATATACACTCCCCTCAGTGTATATACACTGATATATACACTCCCCTCAGTGTATATACACTGATACACTCCTCTCAGTGTATATACCCTGATATATACACTCCCCTCAGTGTATATACACTGAGATATACACTTCCCTCAGTGTATATACACTGAGATATACACTCCCCTCAGTGTATATACACTGATACACTCCCCTCAGTGTATATACACTGATACACTCCTCTCAGTGTATATACCCTGATATATACACTCCCCTCAGTGTATATACACTGAGATATACACTCCCCTCAGTGTATATACACTGATACACTCCCCTCAGTGTATATACACTGAGATATACACTCCCCTCAGTGTATATACACTGATACACTCCCCTCAATGTATGTACACTGAGATATACACTCCCCTCAGCGTATATACACTGATACACTTCTCTCAGTGTATATACACTGAGATATACACTCCCCTCAGTGTATATACACTGATACACTCCTCTCAGTGTATATACACTGAGATATACACTCCCCTCAGTGTATATACACTGATACACTCCTCTCAGTGTATATACACTGAGATATACACTCCCCTCAGTGTATATACACTGATACACTCCTCTCAGTGTATATACACTGATACACTCCTCTCAGTGTATATACACTGATACACTCCTCTCAGTGTATATACACTGAGATATACACTTCCCTCATTGTATATACACTGATACACTCCTCTCAGTGTATATACACTGATACACTCCTCTCAGTGTATATACACTGATACACTCCTCTCAGTGTATATACACTGATACACTCCTCTCTATAGTGTATATACACTGATACACTCCTCTCAGTGTATATACACTGATACACTCCCCTCATTGTATATACACTGATACACTCCTCTCAGTGTATATACACTGATACACTCCTCTCAGTGTATATACACTGATACACTCCTCTCAGTGTATATACACTGAGATATACACTCCCCTCAGTGTATATACACTGATACACTCCTCTCAGTGCATGTACACTGATACACTCCTCTCAGTGTATATACACTGAGATATACACTCCTTTCAGTGAATATACACTGATACACTCATCTCAGTGTACATAGCCTGTGTGTATTTGTATATAGAGGACCTCTGGAGCCACGGGGTCCCTGATGGTCCACAGGGCCCCTGATGGCCTACGGGGCCCCTGATGGTCCACGGGGCCCCTGATGATCCACGGGGCCCCTGATGGTCCACGGGGCCCCTGATGGTCCACGGGTTCCCAGATGGATCACTCAGGGCTGACAGGATCGGTAAAAATCCCAGGGATTAACCCTGATTCATCACAGTAAAAACAATAACGGAGTGGCCCACTTCTTCCCTCTCGTCTTCTCCTGCTTCTCCTCCTCTTCCACTACGAGTACATTGACCAATAGTACCATCCATGACAATAACCATGACAATAAAAATGATAATAACCATGCTAATAACCATGATAATGACCATGTTAGTAACCATGATAATGACCATGATAATCGCTAAATATGTCAAGTTAATTTGACCTGAGCCTCTCTTGAAGGAAACAGCACTCTAAGAGTACATGACCGGCTCTGGTATAAAGCCGTTCTAAACTAGGCTATATAAGGGCTCATTAAACTCATCTACCCCAGATTAACCTAACCTATGAGAGAGAGAGAGAGAGAGAGAGAGAGAGAGAGAGAGAGAGAGAGAGAGAGAGAGAGAGAGAGAGAGAGAGAGAGAGAGAGAGAGAGAGAGAGAGAGAGAGATGGTTAAAAAATTATCACCAAAGTCGTTCGTCTAGAGTGCCAAGGTACCAGCCACTGCCGAACAAATTAGTGCCAGTAACCATGCACTCACACACGTAATTTTTTAACCATCTCTATCTTTCTTTTCAGTTAGGTTCTTCTGGGTTACATGAGTTTAATGAACCCTTAGTCATATATCTTAGTTTTGAACGGCTTCATACCAGAGCCGGTCATGAACACTGAGTGCTGCTGCCTTCACATTGGGTTAGCTGAGGTCAGGCCAGAAGCTGTGAATCGACCCCTGCAACCACAACTAGGTTAGCACACACACACACACATACACACACACGCACACACACACTGTTGCACAGAAGTGCTGAATTCGATGAATAATATACAGTGGAACCTCAGTTTTCATGACTAATCTGTTCGAAAAGTCTAACGAAAGCTGAATCGTATGAAAACTGAAGCAATATTTCCCATAAGAAATAATGTCAGATACTGCAGCATCATGGGATCTTGATACAAAGAATTTTTCAACACTTGTCCAACCTTTGGACGAAGACCTACTTCGACTAGTGGATGGTTCCACTATGACCCCGCCTCCTCCTGCTTCGCCTCACCTGACTACAGTATATAAGCCACATCTACTGCCCTATGCTGTACATTCTACAAGACTGATAAAGCTCACGGTTCAGAGAGTGACCTAGTAGCGACCAGTGAAGAGGCGGGGCCAGGAGCTTTGAATCGACCCCTGCAACCTCAACTAGGTGAGTACTAGGCGAGTACGTACATACGTACACACACACACACACACACACACACACACACACACACAAATATCTTTCAATTGCGAAGATTAAAGAATATAAGATATAACGTGAGGAAGCGCTAAACCTGTAGTGAGGGTTATTCAGTGTCTGGGGGTCGGGGGTCACGGAAGGGGGGAGGGGTAGCGCCGCTTCCTCGGATCAAGAACCTTTCGTCAGCATCAAACGCGCTTCTACGACGGCACTTAATCCTCTTAATGAGACGGTCGAGTCCTCTTGGATCTTATATGATGATCCTTTAAGTAGGAAGACTCAGTCTCCCTTAAGAGTATCTGATGCTCTTTTAAGAGGATCTGATGCTCCTTTAAGAGAATCTGATCATCTTTTAAGATGAACCGGATCCGATGCTCTTCAAGAGGATCTGATGCTCACGAGGATCTGATGCTCAAGAGGATCTGGTGCTCCTCAAGAGGATCTGGTGCTCCTCAAGAGGATCTGATGCTCCTCAAGAGGATCTGATGCTGTTTTAAGAGAATCTGATGACGTTTTAAGAGGATCTGATGTTTTTCGAGAGGATATAATGCTCTTCAAGAGGATCTAATGCTCCTCACGAGAACCTCAACTCTCCCTAGTCTAAACATCCTCAAGAGAATCCAGACCTCTTCAAATTAATCTCAACCTCCTCAAAAAGGATTTAATCCTGCTTAAGAGGATCTAATCCTCCTGAAAGAAATCTGATCCTCCTAAGAAAGATCTAATCTTCCTCAAGAGAATCTGATCCTTCTCAAAAAAGATGTAATCCTCCTCAAGAGGATCTGATCCTCCTCAAAAGGATCTGATCCTCTTCAGAAAGGATCTAATCCTCCTAAAAGGAATCTAACCCCTAATATGCACACAGCAATCACTCCATACGAAAGAAAGAGACTTGGCAGGCGATGCAACATACCCCCAGTGAAAAGTAGGGGCGTCACTGGTACACTAAGAGAAAACACAATAAGTGTCCGGAGCCCAAGACTGTTCAACAGCCTCCCACCAGCAATAAGGGGCATTACCGGTAGACCCCTGGTTGTCTTCAAGAGGGAGCTGGACAGATACCTAAAGACGGTGCCGGATCAGCCGGGCTGTGGTTCGTACGTTGGATTGCGTGCGGCCAGCAGTAACAGCCTGGTTGATCAGGCCCTGATCCACCAGGAGGCCTGGTCATGGACCGGGCCGCGGGGGCGTTGATCCCCGGAATGCCCTCCAGGTAGACTCCTCCAGGTAGGTAGGAACGCTCTGATCGCCCCTCAAGATGAGTACTTCCTGAGTACAATAAATTCAAGGGTAGTAATAACCGTATCGTTAATTGCCTGATCAACCAGATTGTTGCTTCTGGCGCTCCCTTGCTCCATCAATCCCCCCAAAAAAAATTCAAGCAAGGACGTTAACAAAATAATAATAAATGAAAAACGGAAATAACGGTAACAACCAAAAAAAAAAAATAAATGCCGATCTTAACAGTGTTGCCAGATTCGTCCCCTACCCCCTCCCACTCCCCCTCCCCCTCCTCCCCCTGATAGGTAAGTCAGAGAGCAACAGAGATCAGGAAAAAGCGACTAGTAAATACAAGGAAAAACGTGAAGAGGAGTAGCGACTGGTGTCGCAGGAAATCGCCTCGCGGGACGCCAGCTCACCGCAGAGGCCAGTTGTGTCATACACCTGGTGGTAAGTGGTTCGATTCCCCTTCCCAACGGGCTGGGAGAGACGTGTGGGCGAGTCTTCTTACGTCTGCTGATGTTCCTGTTCACCCAGCAGTAAATAGGTGCCTGGGTGTTAGTCGACTGTTGTGGGTGGCATCCTGGGCTGGGAGAGACGTGTGGGCGAGTCATCTTACACCTACTGCTGTTGCTGTTCACCCAGCTGCTGCTTGGTCAACTGCTACTGCTGGGGGGAACCGTTTGTGGTTCGTATCCTTTAGGACTCACAGTAGAAACAAGCCACACTGCTTAGTTTCCTTGGCTTGGCTTGGGGTTTTAAGAGGCACACAAGTTCCCCTGTCTTCTGATAATATACTCAAGTGCTCATTGTTCTCAAAGATTTGTTAAGTTATACCATGAATTAAAGAAAGATTCTAGACTTCACCTTACGAAACAGACAAAGCAAATGTGTTAGTAATTATGGACAAGGCGGATTATAGTGGAAAAATGAACGTTATTAGACGACGGGAGAACTTACGTGCCCCTTAACTTCCCATCGCTTCGAAGTAATCAGAGTCTTCAACAACGCTGCAAGCAACTCAGTATTCATCTACTTCAGTACTCCCCAGAACATACAGTGACTCGATATTTTACAGGGTAACTATAGTAGAATATCACAGTTTCACATTTCCTTAGCTGTGACCGTGACGTGAAGGTAACAAGACTGAGAAAGAGAGTGTGTGCTAGAGAGGTCAATACCAACACACTTCACCACACTCAGTATATGTTTTTTATTGTACTTTAGTCACGTCAATTTTGGAAAAAAAAACAAAAATAAGTCTTTCTATAAACTCGGTAACGAAATTCTGAGAATATAATATATCAAGAGGTAGAATATTACGTTTTATTTAATATTTTTACATTACGCAAGAAGAAAAAATATATAAGGAAATATTAGGAAGATATTCAAGATTATTTCTCGTGCACATTAGAACTAACTCTGTCTTACTTGTGCTTAACAGGTTGTTAGAAGTTTCATTAGTTTTTATGTGAAGCGGTTAACTCGTGTGGGTTAGTCAGAGCAAGAGGTGGTGAAGGCTCGACCCTCCGTTTGCTAATTTCGGTCGGGTCTGTGACTATTTACACTGTTGGTTAACGCCTTTAAAACCTCCTCTAGCATCCTCCCACCCGTAAATTTGGCCCCAATGTGACTATAATCCTACGCGTATGATTCGAGAACTAGGTCAGCGCTGACACCATGGTGTCCATCACTACCCAGCAGCTGGGGGTGACCATCACAATCACCATCCTGCTGTATCATATGACGCTCAAGAATCATTCTGGTGTTGATGCTGCATCGAAACTAACTGAAGGTAGGAGAGAAACTGTGCCCTCCAAGAACGATAGCGATAACAGCAAGTTACTGAAAACAGTGAGAAGCAAAGGTAAGGAACACGCAACAGAGCACAGCGTCAAGGAAATTTCAAGTAACAATGAAGGACCAGGAAAGAAAAACAGTGAAGATTTACGTGTGATGACAAACGCTGCTGAGAAACACAACAAACACATGGGTGTCTATGTGGAGGACAAGAAAGGTGCTCTTATAAACACCAACAGAAGATTGAGAGCAGCGCCTTCTGGCGAAGAGTATGATATTCAAGCCAATCCAAAAACGATTCAGATCTCTCGAAGGCTCTTAGCTCTTCAGAGTACAAGTGCTGGCGAATTAGATACCTCCATCTATCGGAAAGCCTTCATTCAGAAGGCACCTGTTATTTCTCAACACAGGCCTCGAGAGGTTCGAAATGTATCTAATTCTGAAGAACAAGAGTTTGCTGAAATTTCTATTCCAGCAGGTCGATATGTAACTGCAGCTTTCATGCATAAAAGAGAAAATCCTAGTGATACTGAGTTGAATCAAAAACATTTTAATGCCTCCATTTCCAGTTATCCGAAGGCTCCTGATACTTCTACTTCCAGACCTTCAAAGACCCCTGATACGTCTACTTCCAGAAGTTCAAAGGCTTTTGATAGTTCCATTTCCAGAACTCCAAACACCTCTAAATATTCCATTTCCAATGGTTCAAAAGTCTCTGATACTTCAGCCTCGAGAACTCCAAAAACACCCGCATCTTCCACTGTTAAACCTCAAGAGTCTACTCAAACTTTCTTTCCCAAAACCAAAACTCCTGCAAGAAATTCACTTCTCGAAGACCAAGACGCTGATGAGGGTAGCCTCCTGTTGGACATCACAATCAACGCCACAGGAGTAACGTTATCGGTGGACGGACGTCAGGTAATCTCACAGTTCTTTATTTTGGATTCGATTGCCTCTCAAATTACCACAGATGTGGTTCAGGTCTGGGTGTGACTTATTTTTTATAAATCTGGGCAGAATTTCAGATATAAATTTGGTGAGTTAGCTTTGGTTTGGACATAGTCTCACTATCAATGTTGCAAAAGTCTGTGTTTTGTAATCACTATTATAGAAGCGCCTACTGAGAAGTTTACAAGAGTGCAACACGAACCCCGTGTTCCACCTGCAGGTGTACAGCTGTGTCAATGAGACCACGTGCTGGGGAGGGAAGCTTGCTGCCTGCCATGCTGGTCTACACCTGCTCACCTTACACCAGACCACAGGTCAGCTCATGGCTGCCGCCCACTACATGACTGGCATCACCACCACAGACAATCAGGTCACCCAGTCGCTGCGGGACACTCAGGATGGTCGCCTCCTGGTCATCCTGGGTGCAGTGAGTAACAACCAACAACCTGATTGTACAGATAGTGGATCATCATGTACAGAAGTGCAATTTTTTCATAGATTCAAATCTCAATAGAACTTGATCTTGCATATGCAACATTGTCTCAAAAATATTATAATGGAGTATTTAATTATATAATGAAACCGTAATACTATAATATATAATGTAAGAGTTTGTTATCTGTTATAATGATAAAAATAATACCGTGGTTGCAACAACACACAACTAACACAATACCGTGGTTGCAACAACACACAACTAACACAATACCGTGGTTGCAACAACACACAACTAACACAATACCGTGGTTGCAACAACACACAACTAACACAATACCGTGGCTGCAACAACACACAACTAACACAATACCGTGGCTGCAACAACACACAACTAACACAATACCGTGGTTGCAACAACACACAACTAACACAATACCGTGGCTGCAACAACACACAACTAACACAATACTGTGACTGCAACAATACACAACTAACACAATACCGTGGTTGCAACAATACACAACTAACACAATACCGTGGCTGCAACAACACACAACTAACACAATACCGTGGTTGCAACAACACACAACTAACACAATACCGTGGTTGCAACAATACACAACTAACACAATACTGTGGCTGCAACAATACACAACTAACACAATACCCTGGCTGCAACAATACACAACTAACACAATACCCTGGCTGCAACAATACACAACTAACACAATACCCTGGCTGCAACAATACACAACTAACACAATACCCTGGCTGCAACAATACACAACTAACACAATACCGTGGCTGCAACAATACACAACTAACACAATACCCTGGCTGCAACAATACACAACTAACACAATACCGTGGCTGCAACAACACACAGCTAACACAATACCGTGGCTGCAACAACACACAGCTAACACAATACCGTGGCTGCAACAACACACAGCTAACACAATACCGTGGCTGCAACAACACACAACTAACACAATACCGTGGCTGCAACAACACAATACCGTGGCTGCAACAACACAATACCGTGGCTGCAACAACACACAGCTAACACAATACCGTGGCTGCAACAACACAATACCGTGGCTGCAGCAACACACAACTAACACAATACCGTGGCTGAAACAACACACAACTAACACAATACCGTGGCTGAAACAACACACAACTAACACAATACCGTGGCTGAAACAACACACAACTAACACAATACCGTGGCTGAAACAACACACAACTAACACAATACCGTGGCTGCAACAACACAATACCGTGGCTGCAACAACACACAGCTAACACAATACCGTGGTTGCAACAACACAATACCGTGGCTGCAACAACACACAGCTAACACAATACCGTGGCTGCAACAACACACAACTAACACAATACCGTGGCTGAAACAACACACAACTAACACAATACCGTGGCTGAAACAACACACAACTAACACAATACCGTGGCTGCAACAACACAATACCGTGGCTGCAACAACACACAGCTAACACAATACCGTGGCTGCAACAACACACAACTAACACAATACCGTGGCTGAAACAACACACAACTAACACAATACCGTGGCTGCAACAACACACAACTAACACAATACCGTGGCTGAAACAACACACAACTAACACAATACCGTGGCTGAAACAACACACAACTAACACAATACCGTGGCTGAAACAACACACAACTAACACAATACCGTGGCTGAAACAACACACAGCTAACACAATACCGTGGCTGCAACAACACACAACTAACACAATACCGTGGCTGAAACAACACACAACTAACACAATACCGTGGCTGAAACAACACACAGCTAACACAATACCGTGGTTGCAACAACACAATACCGTGGCTGAAACAACACACAGCTAACACAATACCGTGGTTGCAACAACACAATACCGTGGCTGCAACAACACACAGCTAACACAATACCGTGGTTGCAACAACACACAGCTAACACAATACCGTGGCTGCAACAACACAATACCGTGGCTGCAACAACACACAGCTAACACAATACCGTGGCTGCAACAACACAATACCGTGGCTGCAACAACACAATACCGTGGCTGCAACAACACACAGCTAACACAATACCGTGGCTGCAACAACACAATACCGTGGCTGCAACAACACAATACCGTGGCTGCAACAACACACAGCTAACACAATACCGTGGCTGCAACAACACAGTACCGTGGCTGCAACAACACACAACTAACACAATACCGTGGCTGAAACAACACACAACTAACACAATACTGTGGCTGAAACAACACACAGCTAACACAATACCGTGGCTGAAACAACACACAACTAACACAATACTGTGGCTGCAACAACACACAACTAACACAATACTGTGGCTGAAACAACACACAACTAACACAATACCGTGGCTGAAACAACACACAACTAACACAATACTGTGGCTGCAACAACACACAACTAACACAATACCGTGGCTGAAACAACACACAACTAACACAATACCGTGGCTGCAACAACACACAACTAACACAATACCGTGGCTGAAACAACACACAACTAACACAATACTGTGGCTGAAACAACACACAGCTAACACAGTACCGTGGCTGAAACAACACACAACTAACACAATACCGTGGCTGAAACAACACACAACTAACACAGTACCGTGGCTGAAACAACACACAACTAACACAATACTGTGGCTGAAACAACACACAACTAACACAGTACCGTGGCTGAAACAACACACAACTAACACAATACTGTGGCTGAAACAACACACAACTAACACAATACTGTGGCTGAAACAACACACAGCTAACACAGTACCGTGGCTGAAACAACACACAACTAACACAATACTGTGGCTGAAACAACACACAGCTAACACAATACCGTGGCTGAAACAACACACAACTAACACAATACCGTGGCTGAAACAACACACAACTAACACAATACTGTGGCTGAAACAACACACAACTAACACAATACTGTGGCTGAAACAACACACAGCTAACACAATACTGTGGCTGAAACAACACACAACTAACACAATACTGTGGCTGAAACAACACACAACTAACACAATACTGTGGCTGAAACAACACACAACTAACACAATACTGTGGCTGAAACAACACACAACTAACACAATACTGTGGCTGAAACAACACACAACTAACACAATACTGTGGCTGAAACAACACACAGCTAACACAGTACCGTGGCTGAAACAACACACAACTAACACAATACTGTGGCTGAAACAACACACAGCTAACACAATACTGTGGCTGAAACAACACACAACTAACACAGTACCGTGGCTGAAACAACACACAACTAACACAATACTGTGGCTGAAACAACACACAGCTAACACAATACCGTGGCTGAAACAACACACAACTAACACAATACTGTGGCTGAAACAACACACAACTAACACAATACTGTGGCTGAAACAACACACAACTAACACAATACCGTGGCTGAAACAACACACAACTAACACAATACTGTGGCTGAAACAACACACAACTAACACAATACCGTGGCTGAAACAACACACAACTAACACAATACTGTGGCTGAAACAACACACAACTAACACAATACTGTGGCTGAAACAACACACAACTAACACAATACTGTGGCTGAAACAACACACAGCTAACACAGTACCGTGGCTGAAACAACACACAACTAACACAATACTGTGGCTGAAACAACACACAACTAACACAATACTGTGGCTGAAACAACACACAACTAACACAATACTGTGGCTGAAACAACACACAGCTAACACAGTACCGTGGCTGCAGCAACACACAACTAACACAGTACCGTGGCTGAAACAACACACAACTAACACAATACTGTGGCTGAAACAACACACAACTAACACAATACTGTGGCTGAAACAACACACAACTAACACAATACTGTGGCTGAAACAACACACAGCTAACACAGTACCGTGGCTGCAGCAACACACAACTAACACAGTACCGTGGCTGAAACAACACACAACTAACACAGTACCGTGGCTGAAACAACACACAGCTAACACAGTACCGTGGCTGCAGCAACACACAACTAACACAGTACCGTGGCTGCAGCAACACACAACTAACACAGTACCGTGGCTGAAACAACACACAACTAACACAATACTGTGGCTGAAACAACACACAGCTAACACAGTACCGTGGCTGCAGCAACACACAACTAACACAGTACCGTGGCTGAAACAACACACAACTAACACAATACCGTGGCTGAAACAACACACAACTAACACAATACTGTGGCTGAAACAACACACAGCTAACACAGTACCGTGGCTGCAGCAACACACAACTAACACAGTACCGTGGCTGAAACAACACACAACTAACACAATACTGTGGCTGAAACAACACACAGCTAACACAGTACCGTGGCTGCAGCAACACACAACTAACACAGTACCGTGGCTGAAACAACACACAACTAACACAATACTGTGGCTGAAACAACACACAGCTAACACAATACTGTGGCTGAAACAACACACAACTAACACAATACTGTGGCTGAAACAACACACAACTAACACAATACTGTGGCTGAAACAACACACAACTAACACAATACTGTGGCTGAAACAACACACAACTAACACAATACTGTGGCTGAAACAACACACAGCTAACACAATACTGTGGCTGAAACAACACACAGCTAACACAGTACCGTGGCTGAAACAACACACAACTAACACAATACTGTGGCTGAAACAACACACAGCTAACACAATACTGTGGCTGAAACAACACACAACTAACACAATACCGTGGCTGAAACAACACACAGCTAACACAATACTGTGGCTGAAACAACACACAGCTAACACAGTACCGTGGCTGAAACAACACACAACTAACACAATACTGTGGCTGAAACAACACACAGCTAACACAATACTGTGGCTGAAACAACACACAACTAACACAATACCGTGGCTGAAACAACACACAGCTAACACAATACTGTGGCTGAAACAACACACAGCTAACACAGTACCGTGGCTGAAACAACACACAGCTAACACAATACTGTGGCTGAAACAACACACAACTAACACAATACTGTGGCTGAAACAACACACAGCTAACACAATACCGTGGCTGAAACAACACACAACTAACACAATACTGTGGCTGAAACAACACACAACTAACACAATACCGTGGCTGAAACAACACACAGCTAACACAATACCGTGGCTGAAACAACACACAGCTAACACAATACTGTGGCTGAAACAACACACAGCTAACACAATACTGTGGCTGAAACAACACACAGCTAACACAGTACCGTGGCTGAAACAACACACAGCTAACACAATACTGTGGCTGAAACAACACACAACTAACACAATACCGTGGCTGAAACAACACACAGCTAACACAGTACCGTGGCTGAAACAACACACAGCTAACACAATACTGTGGCTGAAACAACACACAACTAACACAATACTGTGGCTGAAACAACACACAGCTAACACAATACCGTGGCTGAAACAACACACAACTAACACAATACTGTGGCTGAAACAACACACAACTAACACAATACTGTGGCTGAAACAACACACAGCTAACACAATACCGTGGCTGAAACAACACACAACTAACACAATACCGTGGCTGAAACAACACACAACTAACACAATACTGTGGCTGAAACAACACACAACTAACACAATACTGTGGCTGAAACAACACACAACTAACACAATACTGTGGCTGAAACAACACACAACTAACACAATACTGTGGCTGAAACAACACACAACTAACACAATACTGTGGCTGAAACAACACACAACTAACACAATACTGTGGCTGAAACAACACACAACTAACACAATACCGTGGCTGAAACAACACACAACTAACACAATACTGTGGCTGAAACAACACACAACTAACACAATACTGTGGCTGAAACAACACACAACTAACACAATACTGTGGCTGAAACAACACACAACTAACACAATACTGTGGCTGAAACAACACACAACTAACACAATACTGTGGCTGAAACAACACACAACTAACACAATACTGTGGCTGAAACAACACACAACTAACACAATACTGTGGCTGAAACAACACACAACTAACACAATACTGTGGCTGAAACAACACACAGCTAACACAATACCGTGGCTGAAACAACACACAGCTAACACAATACCGTGGCTGAAACAACACACAGCTAACACAGTACCGTGGCTGAAACAACACACAGCTAACACAGTACCGTGGCTGAAACAACACACAGCTAACACAGTACCGTGGCTGAAACAACACACAACTAACACAATACTGTGGCTGAAACAACACACAGCTAACACAGTACCGTGGCTGAAACAACACACAACTAACACAATACTGTGGCTGAAACAACACACAACTAACACAATACTGTGGCTGAAACAACACACAACTAACACAATACCGTGGCTGAAACAACACACAACTAACACAATACTGTGGCTGAAACAACACACAACTAACACAATACCGTGGCTGAAACAACACACAACTAACACAATACTGTGGCTGAAACAACACACAACTAACACAATACTGTGGCTGAAACAACACACAACTAACACAATACTGTGGCTGAAACAACACACAACTAACACAATACTGTGGCTGAAACAACACACAGCTAACACAGTACCGTGGCTGAAACAACACACAACTAACACAATACTGTGGCTGAAACAACACACAGCTAACACAATACCGTGGTTGCAACAACACACAGCTAACACAATACCGTGGTTGCAACAACACACAGCTAACACAATACCGTGGTTGCAACAACACACAGCTAACACAATACCGTGGCTGCAACAACACACAGCTAACACAATACCGTGGCTGCAACAACACAATACCGTGGCTGCAACAACACAATACCGTGGCTGCAACAACACACAGCTAACACAATACCGTGGCTGCAACAACACAATACCGTGGCTGCAACAACACAATACCGTGGCTGCAACAACACACAGCTAACACAATACCGTGGCTGCAACAACACAATACCGTGGCTGCAACAACACACAGCTAACACACAATACCGTGGCTGCAACAACACAATACCGTGGCTGCAACAACACACAGCTAACACACAATACCGTGCTTGCAACAACACAATACCGTGGCTGCAACAACACACAGCTAACACAATACCGTGGCTGCAACAACACACAGCTAACACACAATACCGTGCTTGCAACAACACAATACCGTGGCTGCAACAACACAATACCGTGGCTGCAACAACACAATACCGTGGCTGCAACAACACAATACCGTGGCTGCAACAACACACAGCTAACACAATACCGTGGCTGCAACAACACAATACCGTGGCTGCAACAACACAATACCGTGGCTGCAACAACACACAGCTAACACAATACCGTGGCTGCAACAACACAATACCGTGGCTGCAACAACACAATACCGTGGCTGCAACAACACAATACCGTGGCTGCAACAATACACAAGCAACACAATACCGTGGCTGCAACAATACACAAGCAACACAATACCGTGGTTGCAACAATACACAACTAACACAATACCGTCGTTGCAACAACACACAACTAACACAATACCGTGGCTGCAACAACACTCAACTAACACAATACCGTCGTTGCAACAACACACAACTAACACAATACCGTCGTTGCAACAACACACAACTAACACAATACCGTGGCTGCAACAATACACAACTAACACAATACCGTGGCTGCAACAATACACAACTAACACAATACCGTGGCTGCAACAACACACAACTAACACAATACTGTGGCTGCAACAATACACAACTAACACAATACCGTGGCTGCAACAATACACAACTAACACAATACCATGTCTGCAACAATACACAACTAACACAATACCGTGGCTGCAACAACACACAACTAACACAATACTGTGGCTGCAACAATACACAACTAACACAATACTGTGGCTGCAACAATACACAACTAACACAATACCATGTCTGCAACAATACACAACTAACACAATACCGTGGCTGCAACAACACACAACTAACACAATACTGTGGCTGCAACAATACACAACTAACACAATACTGTGGCTGCAACAATACACAACTAACACAATACCGTGGCTGCAACAATACATAACTAACACAATACCGTGGCTGCAACAATACACAACTAACACAATACTGTGGCTGCAACAATACACAACTAACACAATACCGTGGCTGCAACAATACACAACTAACACAATACTGTGGCTGCAACAATACACAACTAACACAATACCGTGGCTGCAACAATACACAACTAACACAATACTGTGGCTGCAACAATACACAACTAACACAATACCGGCAGCCTGGTGTCTCGTTGTTCCTGGAGATGGAAGTTCTGGAGCCGCTGAAGACGGTAACGAAAGTAAAGCAAATAACGAGAATAAAGTAAGAGAAATGACTGTATTTCCTTCACCGGCAGCCAGACTTGACACTTTTCCTGGAGGAGGGAGTAATGGAGGCTCTGAAGGAGGTAGGCGCCCTTTACATCGATAGGCTGGCCTATAAGGACGCCTGGTGCCTGCTGGTGCACAAGGGCAGCCTGGTGCTGCTCGAGGCACTGGTGACATCACTGGCAGGTCGAGACCTCAGCACGTTTGACCTCTCTCCTCTCACTCTGCACCTCCCAGTGCCTCGCAGACCAGGTAACACGACCCTGAACAGCCCAAAAGAGAGAGAGAGTACTGTGGACTCGATCCTCCTCCTCTACATAACTACGCTCACTGGGAATTTTTGTTTCCCTTACAGCAGGGCAGTGTGGGTGGTATGGTGCCCATGGTATGGAGCAGAGGGCAGCCTTCTGCGAATCTTACGAAGGGTATGGTGACTTCTGCAGCTGTGTCTACCCACCGTGGTCACCTGTACCCAGACACCCAGTAAGATATCCTGAACACTGAGTGTGTGAGTGTGAGAGTGTATCTAGCAGTGAGTGTGTGTAGCAGAGAGTGTGTGTGTAGCAGTGTGAGCGTGTGTAGCAGTGTGAGTGTGTGTAGCAGTGTGAGTGTGTGTAGCAGTGTGAGTGTGTGTAGCAGTGTGAGTGTGTGGAGCAGTGTGAGCGTGTGTAGCAGTGTGAGTGTGTGTAGCAGTGTGAGTGTGTGTAGCAGTGTGAGTGTGTGTAGCAGTGTGAGTGTGTGTAGCAGTGTGAGTGTGTGTAGCAGTGTGAGTATGTGTAGCAGTGTGAGTGTGTGTAGCAGTGTGAGTGTGTGTAGCAGTGTGAGTGTGTGTAGCAGTGTGAGTGTGTGTAGCAGTGTGAGTGTGTGTAGCAGTGTGGGTGTGTGTAGCAGTGTGAGTGTGTGTAGCAGTGTGAGTGTGTGTAGCAGTGTGAGTGTGTGTAGCAGTGTGAGTGTGTGTAGCAGTGTGAGTGTGTGTAGCTGTGTGAGTGTGTGTAGCAGTGTGAGTGTGTGTAGCAGTGTGAGTGTGTGTAGCAGTGTGAGTGTGTGTAGCAGTGTGAGTGTGTGTAGCAGTGTGAGTGTGTGTAGCAGTGTGAGTGTGTGTAGCAGTGTGAGTGTGTGCAGCATCTTAGGTGGTGATCCAGCACCTGCTGGAGGCAGTGAACACTTGTACACTAGTTCCGACAACAATATCTCTGATATCTGGTGGTAGCAGATTGACTAGCCTAGACACTCATGGATGATGATATAATATTCTCGTATCGTGTCCACGACGACCCTGCTTTTCACCCTCACACATTTTACACTTCCTCCCACATCCCTTGCTCCACTACGATGATACAGCAGCATGTAGATTTGAGACCAGGTCCTCCAGCATCTTCCAGGAGTATATTATGGCATCTCTCTCTCTCTCTCTCTCTCTCTCTCTCTCTCTCTCTCTCTCTCCTCAGCTCCAGAGAAACCATATTCAGTACACTGAGGCAGTTGAAATGGTAACGGGTGGGGTTAGAACTCAGGGCAAGTGCGTCTCAAAACTCCAGCCTCAATGGTTTGTTGGCTCAGTTCGGGAAATAAACAATCTCTGCATACTCGCGTTCTCCGACCATAAATAATGTGATATAATGAGGGTGTTGCAACATTCGCTGTTTGCAGATGGCGCAGTGATGGTGGAAGACTCGGAGGAGAGTTTGCATAGACTACCAGAATTTGCAATGATATGCGTAATACTCGAGAAAAACGTGAACACAAAAATACGACAGCAGAACAAGGAAGTAACAACGTGTAAAACTATAGTGAATGAATCATTGCGGGTCAGACTGGAAGTGTGTGTTGAGAAAGTCGGTGTATTAAGATAATCTGGAGTGGACCTGTCATCATATGGATCATATATTGTATGAGAGACGGAAAGCTGCAGATAGAAAGTAGCATATGGAAAGTTACAGCGATGCTGAGAAAGATGTGGACAGAATAACCTTTCATGGAAAGTCCGTAGATAAATAAATACATAGTTGTACTAGTGTCGACACTCTGATGTGACTGTGAGGCAGGTTACCCAGTGTTGTGGCGAGGAGGAGGCTGGAGGTAGTGGCGAGGAGGAGGCTGGAGGTAGTGGCGAGGAGGAGGCTGGAGGTAGTGGCGAGGAGGAGGCTGGAGGTAGTGGCGAGGAGGAGGCTGGAGGTAGTGGTGAGGAGGAGGCTGGAGGTAGTGGCGAGGAGGAGGCTGGAGGTAGTGGCGAGGAGGAGGCTGGAGGTAGTGGTGAGGAGGAGGCTGGAGGTAGTGGCGAGGAGGAGGCTGGAGGTAGTGGCGAGGAGGAGGCTGGAGGTAGTGGTGAGGAGGAGGCTGGAGGTAGTGGCGAGGAGGAGGCTGGAGGTAGTGGTGAGGAGGAGGCTGGAGGTAGTGGCGAGGAGGAGGCTGGAGGTAGTGGTGAGGAGGAGGCTGAGGAGGAGGCTGGAGGTAGTGGCGAGGAGGAGGCTGGAGGTAGTGGTGAGGAGGAGGCTGGAGGTAGTGGCGAGGAGGAGGCTGGAGGTAGTGGTGAGGAGGAGGCTGGAGGTAGTGGAGAGGAGGAGGCTGGAGGTAGTGAGGCTGAGGAGGAGGCTGGAGGTAGTGGTGAGGAGGAGGCTGGAGGTAGTGGCGAGGAGGAGGCTGGAGGTAGTGGCGAGGAGGAGGCTGGAGGTAGTGGTGAGGAGGAGGCTGGAGGTAGTGGTGAGGAGGAGGCTGGAGGTAGTGGCGAGGAGGAGGCTGAGGAGGAGGAGGAGTCTGGAGGTAGTGGCGAGGAGGAGGCTGGAGGTAGTGGCGAGGAGGAGGCTGGAGGTAGTGGTGAGGAGGAGGCTGGAGGTAGTGGTGAGGAGGAGGCTGGAGGTAGTGGCGAGGAGGAGGCTGGAGGTAGTGGCGAGGAGGAGGCTGGAGGTAGTGGCGAGGAGGAGGCTGGAGGTAGTGGCGAGGAGGAGGCTGGAGGTAGTGGCGAGGAGGAGGCTGGAGGTAGTGGTGAGGAGGAGGCTGGAGGTAGTGGTGAGGAGGAGGCTGGAGGTAGTGGTGAGGAGGAGGCTGGAGGTAGTGGTGAGGAGGAGGCTGAGGAGGAGGCTGGAGGTAGTGGCGTGGAGGTGGCTGGAGGTAGTGGCGAGGAGGAGGCTGGAGGTAGTGGCGAGGAGGAGGCTGGAGGTAGTGGTGAGGAGGAGGCTGGAGGTAGTGGCAAGGAGGAGGCTGGAGGTAGTGGTGAGGAGGAGGCTGGAGGTAGTGGTGAGGAGGAGGCTGGAGGTAGTGGCGAGGAGGAGGCTGGAGGTAGTGGTGAGGAGGAGGCTGGAGGTAGTGGTGAGGAGGAGGCTGGAGGTAGTGGTGAGGAGGAGGCTGGAGGTAGTGGTGAGGAGGAGGCTGGAGGTAGTGGCAAGGAGGAGGCTGGAGGTAGTGGTGAGGAGGAGGCTGGAGGTAGTGGCAAGGAGGAGGCTGGAGGTAGTGGCAAGGAGGAGGCTGGAGGTAGTGGTGAGGAGGAGGCTGGAGGTAGTGGTGAGGAGGAGGCTGGAGGTAGTGGTGAGGAGGAGGCTGGAGGTAGTGGCGAGGAGGAGGCTGGAGCTACAGTAGAGGAGGAGGCTGGAGGTAGTGGAGAGGAGGAGGCTGGAGGTCGTGCCCAGGCGGAGGCGGGAGGTAGGGGCTAGGAGGAGGCTGGAGGTAGTGGTGAGGAGGAGGCTGGAGGTAGTGGTGAGGAGGAGGCTGGAGGTAGTGGTGAGGAGGAGGCTGGAGGTAGTGGTGAGGAGGAGGCTGGAGGTAGTGGTGAGGAGGAGGCTGGAGGTAGTGGCAAGGAGGAGGCTGGAGGTAGTGGCAAGGAGGAGGCTGGAGGTAGTGGTGAGGAGGAGGCTGGAGGTAGTGGTGAGGAGGAGGCTGGAGGTAGTGGTGAGGAGGAGGCTGGAGGTAGTGGTGAGGAGGAGGCTGGAGGTAGTGGTGAGGAGGAGGCTGGAGGTAGTGGTGAGGAGGAGGCTGGAGGTAGTGGCAAGGAGGAGGCTGGAGGTAGTGGTGAGGAGGAGGCTGGAGGTAGTGGCGAGGAGGAGGCTGGAGGTAGTGGTGAGGAGGAGGCTGGAGGTAGTGGTGAGGAGGAGGCTGGAGGTAGTGGCAAGGAGGAGGCTGGAGGTAGTGGTGAGGAGGAGGCTGGAGGTAGTGGCAAGGAGGAGGCTGGAGGTAGTGGTGAGGAGGAGGCTGGAGGTAGTGGCGAGGAGGAGGCTGGAGGTAGTGGTGAGGAGGAGGCTGGAGGTAGTGGTGAGGAGGAGGCTGGAGGTAGTGGCGAGGAGGAGGCTGGAGGTAGTGGTGAGGAGGAGGCTGGAGGTAGTGGCAAGGAGGAGGCTGGAGGTAGTGGTGAGGAGGAGGCTGGAGGTAGTGGCAAGGAGGAGGCTGGAGGTAGTGGCGAGGAGGAGGCTGGAGGTAGTGGCGAGGAGGAGGCTGGAGGTAGTGGTGAGGAGGAGGCTGGAGGTAGTGGCGAGGAGGAGGCTGGAGGTAGTGGCGAGGAGGAGGCTGGAGGTAGTGGTGAGGAGGAGGCTGGAGGTAGTGGTGAGGAGGAGGCTGGAGGTCGTGGCGAGGAGGAGGGTGGAGGTAGTGGCAAGGAGGAGGCTGGAGGTAGTGGTGAGGAGGAGGCTGGAGGTAGTGGCGAGGAGGAGGCTGGAGGTAGTGGCGAGGAGGAGGCTGGAGGTAGTGGTGAGGAGGAGGCTGGAGGTAGTGGCGAGGAGGAGGCTGGAGGTAGTGGTGAGGAGGAGGCTGGAGGTAGTGGTGAGGAGGAGGCTGAGGAGGAGGCTGGAGGTAGTGGCGAGGAGGAGGCTGGAGGTAGTGGTGAGGAGGAGGCTGGAGGTAGTGGCAAGGAGGAGGCTGGAGGTAGTGGCAAGGAGGAGGCTGGAGGTAGAGGCAAGGAGGAGGCTTGAGGAGGAGGCTGGAGGTAGTGGCGAAGGAGGAGGCTGGAGGTAGTGGCGAGGAGGAGGCTGGAGGTAGTGGCGAGGAGGAGGCTGGAGGTAGTGGCGAGGAGGAGGCTGGAGGTAGTGGCAAGGAGGAGGCTGGAGGTAGTGGCGAGGAGGAGGCTGGAGGTAGTGGTGAGGCTGGAGGTAGTGGCGAGGAGGAGGCTGGAGGTAGTGGCGAGGAGGAGGCTGGAGGTAGTGGCGAGGAGGAGGCTGGAGGTAGTGGCGAGGAGGAGGCTGGAGGTAGTGGAGAGGAGGAGGCTGGAGGAGGAGGCTGGAGGTAGTGGCAAGGAGGAGGCTGGAGGTAGTGGTGAGGAGGAGGCTGGAGGTAGGAGGAGGCTGGAGGTAGTGGCGAGGAGGAGGCTGGAGGTAGTGGCGAGGAGGAGGCTGGAGGTAGTGGCGAGGAGGAGGCTGGAGGTAGTGGCGAGGAGGAGGCTGGAGGTAGTGGCGAGGAGGAGGCTGGAGGTAGTGGCAAGGAGGAGGCTGGAGGTAGTGGCGAGGAGGAGGCTGGAGGTAGTGGCGAGGAGGAGGCTGGAGGTAGTGGCGAGGAGGAGGCTGGAGGTAGTGGCGAGGAGGAGGCTGGAGGTAGTGGCAAGGAGGAGGCTGGAGGTAGTGGCGAGGAGGAGGCTGGAGGTAGTGGTGAGGAGGAGGCTGGAGGTAGTGGCAAGGAGGAGGCTGGAGGTAGTGGCAAGGAGGAGGCTGGAGGTAGTGGTGAGGAGGAGGCTGGAGGTAGTGGTGAGGAGGAGGCTGGAGGTAGTGGCGAGGAGGAGGCTGGAGGTAGTGGCGAGGAGGAGGAGGCTGGAGGTCGTGGCAAGGAGGAGGCTGGAGGTAGTGGCGAGGAGGAGGCTGGAGGTAGTGGCAAGGAGGAGGCTGGAGGTAGTGGCAAGGAGGAGGCTGGAGGTAGTGGTGAGGAGGAGGCTGGAGGTAGTGGTGAGGAGGAGGCTGGAGGAGGTAGTGGCGAGGAGGAGGCTGGAGGTAGTGGTGAGGAGGAGGCTGGAGGTAGTGGTGAGGAGGAGGCTGGAGGTAGTGGCAAGGAGGAGGCTGGAGGTAGTGGCGAGGAGGAGGCTGGAGGTAGTGGCGAGGAGGAGGCTGGAGGTAGTGGTGAGGAGGAGGCTGGAGGTAGTGGCGAGGAGGAGGCTGGAGGTAGTGGCGAGGAGGAGGCTGGAGGTAGTGGCGAGGAGGAGGCTGGAGGTAGTGGCGAGGAGGAGGCTGGAGGTAGTGGTGAGGAGGAGGCTGGAGGTAGTGGCGAGGAGGAGGCTGGAGGTAGTGGCGAGGAGGAGGCTGGAGGTAGTGGTGAGGAGGAGGCTGGAGGTAGTGGCGAGGAGGAGGCTGGAGGTAGTGGTGAGGAGGAGGCTGGAGGTAGTGGCGAGGAGGAGGCTGGAGGTAGTGGCGAGGAGGAGGCTGGAGGTAGTGGCGAGGAGGAGGCTGGAGGTAGTGGCGAGGAGGAGGCTGGAGGTAGTGGCGAGGAGGAGGCTGGAGGTAGTGGCGAGGAGGAGGCTGGAGGTAGTGGCGAGGAGGAGGTAGGAGGCTGGAGGTAGTGGCGAGGAGGAGGCTGGAGGTAGTGGTGAGGAGGAGGCTGGAGGTAGTGGCGAGGAGGAGGCTGGAGGTAGTGGCGAGGAGGAGGCTGGAGGTAGTGGCAAGGAGGAGGTAGGAGGTAGTGGCGAGGAGGAGGCTGGAGGTAGTGGCGAGGAGGAGGCTGGAGGTAGTGGCGAGGAGGAGGTAGGAGGTAGTGGCGAGGAGGAGGCTGGAGGTAGTGGCGAGGAGGAGGTAGGAGATAGTGGCGAGGAGGAGGTAGGATGTAGTGGTGAGGAGGAGGCTGGAGGTAGTGGCGAGGAGGAGGTAGGATGTAGTGGCGAGGAGGAGGCTGGAGGTAGTGGCGAGGAGGAGGTAGGAGGTAGTGGCGAGGAGGAGGTAGGAGGTAGTGGCGAGGAGGAGGCTGGAGGTAGTGGCAAGGAGGAGGCTGGAGGTAGTGGCAAGGAGGAGGCTGGAGGTAGTGGCGAGGAGGAGGCTGGCGGTAGTGGCGAGGAGGAGGTAGGAGGTAGTGGTGAGGAGGAGGCTGGAGATAGTGGCGAGGAGGAGGTAGGAGGTAGTGGCAAGGAGGAGGCTGGAGGTAGTGGCGAGGAGGAGGTAGGAGGTAGTGGTGAGGAGGAGGCTGGAGGTAGTGGCGAGGAGGAGGCTGGAGATAGTAGCGAGGAGGGGGTAGGAGGTAGTGGCAAGGAGGAGGCTGGAGGTAGTGGCGAGGAGGAGGTAGGAGGTAGTGGTGAGGAGGAGGATGGAGATAGTGGCGAGGAGGAGGATGGAGATAGTGGCGAGGAGGAGGTAGGAGGTAGTGGCAAGGACGAGGCTGGAGGTAGTGGCGAGGAGGAGGTAGGAGGTAGTGGCAAGGAGGAGGCTGGAGGTAGTGGCGAGGAGGAGGAGGTAGGAGGTAGTGGTGAGGAGGAGGCTGGAGATAGTGGCGAGGAGGAGGCTGGAGGTAGTGGCGAGGAGGAGGTAGGAGGTAGTGGCAAGGAGGAGGCTGGAGGTAGTGGCGAGGAGGAGGTAGGAGGTAGTGGCAAGGAGGAGGTAGGAGGTAGTGGCGAGGAGGACGTAGGAGGTAGTGGCAAGGAGGAGGTAGGAGGTAGTGGCAAGGAGGAGGTAGGAGGTAGTGGCGAGGAGGACGTAGGAGGTAGTGGCAAGGAGGAGGTAGGATGTAGTGGCAAGGAGGAGGCTGGAGGTAGTGGCGAGGAGGAGGCTGGAGGTAGTGGCGAGGAGGAGGCTGGAGGTAGTGGCGAGGAGGAGGTGGGAGGTAGTGGCAAGGAGGAGGCTGGAGGTAGTGGCGAGGAGGAGGCTGGAGGTAGTGGCAAGGAGGAGGTAGGATGTAGTGTCGAGGAGGAGGTAGGATGTAGTGTCGAGGAGGAGGTAGGAGGTAGTGGCGAGGAGGAGGCAGAAAGCAGCACAAATGTCGTAACTAAGATAAATGTGACATGTGAATCAGTAGAGGATTAAGTTATTAAGAACAGTTGAGATAAACTGATTACTAAGAAGAATGGAAGAAGAAAATGATCACGAGGGAGGATAAACCAGGTGATGGATGGATGGAAGGACATTACCTGCTTGACTCACCAAATTGTAATAACACTCGCCATGGGGTTAGAACCCATGGCCATTGAGCCGTAACACCCTAGCTGGTTACAATAAGATTCATCCCTGGACAGATACCTAAAGTCAGTGCCGGATCAGCCGGGCTGTGGCTCGTACGTCGGACTGTGTGTGGCCAGCAGTAACAGCCTAGTTGATCAGGCCCTGATCCATCGGGAGGCCTGGTCATGGACCGGGCCGCGGGGGCGTTGATCCCAGGAATAACCTCCAGGTAACTCCAGGTAAGGTGGAGTGGCCCGAAAAAGAAAGTTTTCACCATCATTCACTCCATCACTGTCTTGCCAGAGGTCTGATTTACACTACAGTTATAAAACTGCAACATTAAGACCGCGAGGAATTGACAAGGTGGACGAGGATGTTCCAGAGATGCGACACAGCAACAAGGGGGTCACAGTTGGAAGTTAAAGACTCAGATGAATCAAAGATATGTTAGGAAGTATTTCTTTAGTCATAGTTGTCAGGAAGTGGAATAGTCTGGCAAGTGATGTAGTGGAGGCAGGAACCATACATAGCTTTAAGACGAGGTATGATAAAGCTCAGGAAGCAGGGAGAGAGAAAACCTAGTAGCGGTCAGTGAAGAGGCGGGGCCAGGAGCTGTGAGTCGACCCCTGAAACCACAAATAAGTGAGTGTACACACACACACACACACACACACACACACACACGCAGATATAACAGGCCTAGTATCTAGTCGACATGTGTCTAGGGCAAACTGGTAACTAACTAACCTCTCAGTCTATATACCCTGAGAGATATATACCTCTCTGTGTACATTCCCTGAGATACATACACCTCTCTCAGTGTATATACACTGAGAGACATACACATCTCAGTGTATATACCCCGTGAAACATACACCTCTCAGTGTATATACCCTGTGAGACATACACCTCTCTCAGTGTATATACCCCGTGAAACATACACCTCTCAGTGTATATACCCAGTGAGAAAGAGGTGCTAAGTGAGCTAAAACAATGATGGGAGGAGGGCAGAGAGTTATTTAATGATTGTATTCAATTTCCACTTATGAATGCCGCTATATAAACATTTCTCGAAGACTTCCGCTGCGCACTAACTAAATTTACGACTGCCAGGTGGAGTACGCGATGCGCGAGGTAATTCCTGTTGCCATAGTGACATCTCGGCGGCTGACCCACGTCTTGCGTCAAGTGGGCCAGGTGTGGGCCAGCCCGGGGGGCACCCACACACCCATCACCATCTTTGTTGACGGTCACAACCCTGAGGCCCTGGACCTGGGGACTCTCCTCCAAGTCCCTGTAGTCGAGCACACGGACCCTGCCCCTCAGGGTATGTAGTTTCTAGATCCTACAATATAGCCAAGTCTCGTAGTGTCTCATATTATAGATATTATTACTATTTTTCTTATTATCGTTAATTTCTTCTGTTAACTCTTTCTTCTCGTGCTATACTATTCTATATGATAGTTACTCAGCGGGAATAAAAGTAATGCTTCACTCTCTTATATTCCATGATTCTGGATGTGACCTGCTGCTGTCTCCTAGCCTAGGCTGGGAGACTACAGTAGCCTAGGTTGGGAGACTACAGTAGCCTAGGTTGGGAGACTACAGTAGCCTAGGTTGGGAGACTACAGTAGCCTAGGTTGGGAGACTACAGACTACAGTAGCCTAGGTTGGGAGACTACAGTAGCCTAGGTTGGGAGACTACAGTAGCCTAGGTTGGGAGACTACAGTAGCCTAGGTTGGGAGACTACAGTAGCCTAGGTTGGGAGACTACAGTAGCCTAGGCTGGGAGACTACAGTAGCCTAGGTTGGGAGACTACAGTAGCCTAGGTTGGGAGACTACAGTAGCCTAGGTTGGGAGACTACAGTAGCCTAGGTTGGGAGACTACAGTAGCCTAGGTTGGGAGACTACAGTAGCCTAGGTTGGGAGACTACAGTAGCCTAGGTTGGGAGACTACAGTAGCCTAGGTTGGGAGACTACAGTAGCCTAGGTTGGGAGACTACAGTAGCCTAGGTTGGGAGACAGTAGCCTAGGTTGGGAGACTAGCTGGGAGACTACAGTAGCCTAGGTTGGGAGACTACAGTAGCCTAGGTTGGGAGACTACAGTACTAGGTTGGGAGACTGCAGTAGCCTAGGCTGGGAGACTACAGTAGCCTAGTTGGGAGACTACAGTAGCCTAGGTTGGGAGACTGCAGTAGCCTAGGCTGGGAGACTACAGTAGCCTAGGTTGGGAGACTACAGTAGCCTAGGTTGGGAGACTACAGTAGCCTAGGTTGGGAGACTACAGCAGTAGCTACTAGCCTAGCTGGGAGACTACAGTAGCCTAGGTTGGGAGACTACAGTAGCCTAGGTTGGGAGACTACAGTAGCCTAGGTTGGGAGACTACAGTAGCCTAGGCTGGGAGACTACAGTAGCCTAGGTTGGGAGACTACAGTAGCCTAGGTTGGGAGACTACAGTAGCCTAGGTTGGGAGACTACAGTAGCCTAGGCTGGGAGACTACAGTAGCCTAGGTTGGGAGACTACAGTAGCCTAGGTTGGGAGACTACAGTAGCCTAGGTTGGGAGACTACAGTAGCCTAGGTTGGGAGACTACAGTAGCCTAGGTTGGGAGACTACAGTAGCCTAGGTTGGGAGACTACAGTAGCCTAGGTTGGGAGACTACAGTAGCCTAGGTTGGGAGACTACAGTAGCCTAGGTTGGGAGACTACAGTAGCCTAGGTTGGGAGACTGCAGTAGCCTAGGCTGGGAGACTACAGTAGCCTAGGTTGGGAGACTACAGTAGCCTAGGTTGGGAGACTACAGTAGCCTAGGTTGGGAGACTACAGTAGCCTAGGTTGGGAGACTACAGTAGCCTAGGTTGGGAGACTACAGTAGCCTAGGTTGGGAGACTACAGTAGCCTAGGTTGGGAGACTACAGTAGCCTAGGTTGGGAGACTACAGTAGCCTAGGTTGGGAGACTACAGTAGCCTAGGTTGGGAGACTACAGTAGGCTAGGGTTGGGAGACTACAGGGAGACTACAGTAGCCTAGGTTGGGAGACTACAGTAGCCTAGGTTGGGAGACTACAGTAGCCTAGGTTGGGAGACTACAGTAGCCTAGGTTGGGAGACTGCAGTAGCCTAGGCTGGGAGACTACAGTAGCCTAGGTTGGGAGACTACAGTAGCCTAGGTTGGGAGACTGCAGTAGCCTAGGCTGGGAGACTACAGTAGCCTAGGTTGGGAGACTACAGTAGCCTAGGCTGGGAGACTACAGTAGCCTAGGTTGGGAGACTACAGTAGCCTAGGTTGGGAGACTACAGTAGCCTAGGTTGGGAGACTACAGTAGCCTAGGTTGGGAGACTACAGTAGCCTAGGTTGGGAGACTACAGTAGCCTAGGTTGGGAGACTACAGTAGCCTAGGTTGGGAGACTACAGTAGCCTAGGTTGGGAGACTGCAGTAGCCTAGGCTGGGAGACTACAGTAGCCTAGGCTGGGAGACTACAGTAGCCTAGGCTGGGAGACTACAGTAGCCTAGGTTGGGAGACTACAGTAGCCTAGGTTGGGAGACTACAGTAGCCTAGGTTGGGAGACTACAGTAGCCTAGGCTGGGAGACAACAGTAGCCTAGGCTGGGAGACTACAGTAGCCTAGGCTGGGAGACTACAGTAGCCTAGGCTGGGAGACTACAGTAGCCTAGGCTGGGAGACTACAGTAGCCTAGGTTGGGAGACTACAGTAGCCTAGGTTGGGAGACTACAGTAGCCTAGGTTGGGAGACTACAGTAGCCTAGGTTGGGAGACTACAGTAGCCTAGGCTTGGAGACTACAGTAGCCTAGGCTGGGGACTACAGTAGCCTAGACTGGGAGACTACAATAGCCTAGGCTGGGGGCTACAGTAGCCTAGGCTGGGGGACTACGGGAGCCTAGGCTGAGAGACTACAGTAGCCTAGGCTGAGAGACTACAGTAACCTAGGCTTGGAAAGTACAGTAGCCTAGGCTGGGAGACTACAGTAGCCTAGATTGGGAGACTACAGTAGCCCAGGCTGGGAGACTACAGTAGCCTAAGCTGGGAGACTACAGTAGCCTAAGCTGGGAGACTACAGCAGCCTAGGTTGGGGACTACAGTAGCCTAGGCTGGGAGACTACACTAGCCTAGGCTGGGGACTACAGTAGCCTAGACTGGGAGACTACAGTAGCCTAGGTTTGGAGACTAAGGGAGCCTGGGCTGGGAGACTACAGTAGCCTAGGCTGAGAGACTACAGTAACCTAGGCTTGGAAAGTACAGTAGCCTAGGCTGGGAGACTACAGTAGCCTAGACTGGGAGACTACAGTAGCCCAGGCTGGGAGACTACAATAGCCTAAGCTGGGAGACTGCAGTAGCCTAAGCTGGGAGACTACAGCAGCCTAGGTTGGGGACTACAGTAGCCTAGGCTTGGAGACTATAGTAGCCTAGGCTGGGGACTACAGTAGCCTAGGTTGGGAGACTACAGTAGCCTAGGCTGGGGACTACAGTAACCTAGGCTGGGAGACTACAATAGCCTAGGCTGGGGGACTACAGTAGCCTAGGCTGAGAGACTACAGTAACCTAGGCTGGGAAAGTACAGTAGCCTGGACTGGGAGACTACTGTAGCCTGGACTGGGAGACTATAGTAGTCTGGGCTGGGAGACTACAGCAGCCAGGACTGGGAGATTACAGTAGCTTAGGCTGGGAGACTGCAGTAGCCTAGGCTGGGAGACTACAGTTGCCTACGCTGGGAGATTACAGTAGCCTGGGCTGAAAGGCTACAGTAGCCTAAGCTGGGACACTACAGTTGCCTGGGTTGGGACATTACAGTAGGCTAGGCTAGGAGACTATAGTAGCCTGGGCTGGGAAACTACAGTAGCCTGGGCCGAAAGACTACAGTAGCCTAAGCTGGGAGACTACAGTTGCCTGGGCTGGGAGACTACAGTAGCCTAGACTAGGAGACTACAGTAGCCTGGGCTGGGAAACTACAGCAGCCTGAACTGGAAGACTAAAGTAGCTAGGGCTGGGAGACTACAGTAGCCTGGGATGAGAGACTACAGTAGCCTTGGCTGGGAGACTACAGCAGCCTGGGATGGGAGACTACAGTAGCCTGGGATGGGAGACTACAGTAGCCTTGGCTGGGAGACTACAGTAGCCTGAGATGGGAGACTACAGTAGCCTGGGATGGGAGACTACAGTAGCCTGGGATGGGAGACTACAGTAGCCTGGGATGGGAGACTACAGCAGCCTGGGATGGGAGACTACAGTAGCCTGGGATGGGAGACTACAGTAGCCTGGGATGGGAGACTACAGTAGCCTGGGATGGGAGACTACAGTAGCCTGGGATGGGAGACTACAGTAGCCTGAACTGAAAGACTACGGCAGCTAGGACTGGGAGACTGCAGTAGCCTGGGATGGGAGACTACAGTAGCCTGGGATGGGAGACTACAGTAGCCTGGGATGGGAGACTACAGTAGCCTGGGATGGGAGACTACAGTAGCCTGGGATGGGAGACTACAGCAGCCTGGGATGGGAGACTACAGCAGCCTGGGATGGGAGACTACAGCAGCCTGGGATGGGAGACTACAGTAGCCTGGGCTGGGAGACTACAGCAGCCTTGGCTGGGAGACTAAGGCTCGACAGTAAGAATATCGTCTAGTATTCCATTAAAGGTTCATCAACTAGGTCAGCTTCACAAGTGTCTCACTCTGTTGCACAGCTTCTTGTCTAGTTGAAGAACCGGGGGTCACCTCTTTAATATTGCTATCGTCAGATCACGGAACGGATGGGATTTAAACCCATGACAAGCGAGTCCTGCTATCAACCTTAGTAAATGATACCCACAAATTTATTTAAAATGACTCGTTAGTAAACACTAGGACATTTATTCAAATAAACACCGAGACATATTTACTCTACCAAGTGAGTCTTACAACTCACAGAGCAGTGTGTTGCTGTGGTTAGGACTCCCAGTCGTGGGTTCAGGATTCGCCGTTCCGCGACTGTGTAGGTGATACGTTTCAACAGAAAAGATACCGAACTCTTGCATATGTGTCTTAATCATCAAGGAGTCCTGTTCCAGTCTTATTCTTCTCAGGTTCAACGAACCGCATCAGCTATCACGTCAAGTTCGTCTTAAGTAAGGTCTTCGAGATGTACCCAGAGGCTGACAAGGCCATCATCTTAGAAGACGATCTTGATCTTTCTCCAGACTTCATCCCGTAAGTGTAACAGTTAAGTCTTCAGTTAAAGATATCATAAACTTCCTTAAATTGCCGGTAATTAAAGGTCTGTTTATTGTAGCAGTGGAAGGAAGGGCTTTAGTTTTAAAAGAAAGATTTCACCAGGTGTGTCGTGGTTCTACGACACATGTCCCTTGTCACCAGGCGCTGTTCTGGATACTTTACCTATTACTGAAATCTCATTGGTGAATGTTACTACACGGTGATGGCTGCTGTACGGTGAAGTACGGTACTGTTTTCCTGATTTTCCTACTCGAAAACTACCTAACTGTACAGCAAGGAAAATGTTGTAACGTACTTTAAAAAAAGAGGTCAACCCCCACCATGCCGAATTCCGTACCGCACCGTACCGTATAGTTAGCCCCGACCGCGAGGGGTATTCTGTCTTAAAGGATGATGTGCTCAGGGAGAGATAAAGACACATACAGTAATTACGAACGCTCATACCATATACACACACCCTGAGTGGCCAGTGGTTAGAATCCTCTGAAGTGTCTTCCTGTAGGAAGCGGCTCTTCTCTAAGATGACTACTGTAGGGCCCCGCTTATACAGCAGGTTAAGTTCTGGGTTACTGTAGGGCCCCACTTATATAGCAGGTTAAGTTCCGGGTTACTGTAGGGCCCCACTTATATAGCAGGTTAAGTTCCGGGTTACTGTAGGGCCCCGCTTATACAGCAGGTTAAGTTCTGGGTTACTGTAGGGCCCCACTTATACAGCAGGTTAAGTTCTGGGTTACTGTAGGGCCCCACTTATATAGCAGGTTAAGTTCCGGGTTACTGTAGGGCCCCACTTACACAGCAAGTTAAGTTCTGGGTTACTTTAAGGCCCTGCTTATACAGCAGGTTAGGTTCTGGGTTACTTTAAGGCCCCGCTTATACAGCAGGTTAGGTTCTGGGTTACTTTAAGGCCCCGCTTATACAGCAGGTTAGGTTCTAGGTTACTTTAAGGCCCCACTTATACAGCAGGTTAGGTTCTAGGTTACTTTAAGGCCCCACTTATACAGCAGGTTAAGTTCTGGGCCACTTTAAGGCCCCACTTATACAGCAGGTTAAGTTCTGGGTTACTTTAAGGCCCCACTTATACAGCAAGTTAGGTTCTGGATTACTTTAAGGCCCCACTTATACAGCAGGTTAGGTTCTGGATTACTTTAAGGCCCCACTTATACAGCAGGTTAGGTTCTGGGCCACTTTAAGGCCCCACTTATACAGCAGGTTAGGTTCTGGGCCACTTTAAGGCCCCACTTATACAGCAGGTTAGGTTCTGGGCCACTTTAAGGCCCCACTTATACAGCAGGTTAGGTTCTGGGCCACTTTAAGGCCCCACTTATACAGCAGGTTAGGTTCTGGATTACTTTAAGGCCCCGCTTATACAGCAGGTTAGGTTCTGGATTACTTTAAGGCCCCACTTATACAGCAGGTTAGGTTCTGGGCCACTTTAAGGCCCCACTTATACAGCAGGTTAAGTTCTGGGCTGTAAAGTGAAACACATAATTTTTTTTCCACTTTTAAATGCATATCAAAGCCTGATATCATCTTTCCACTATCATATATTAAGTGAACAATATAGCTAGGCCTAAAAAAATGCATATACAGTACATACATTACTTACCTTAAAATATTTATTATAGCAAGTCTGAATAAATGAAGAATTGATATAACTGGAAACCGCTGTAGTTGTGAAACACTATAAACCAGGGGGCTGTAAAGCGGGACCCTCCTGTGCTAGTCTTCCTCTTCCTCTTGCTTCTGGAATGGCCTCTTTATCAAGAGTTTTAGGATCAGTTGAGATCAGTCATCAGACTCCCTTCCTTCACTGTGATCTTTGAGTGGCAGGAGGTGAGGGACTGACCACCTGCTACCAAGGTTGAGGGACTGATTCATTCATGATTACTTCTAGTACTGGTGCTGCTTTCATCTCAGCTTGTCTTTAACCAAGGCTATTACTACCATTATTATTATTATTTTTTTTTTTTTTTTTTTTTTTTTATCACACCGGCCGATTCCCACCAAGGCAGGGTGGCCCGAAAAAGAAAAACTTTCACCATCATTCACTCCATCACTGTCTTGCCAGAAGGGTGCTTTACACTACAGTTTTTAAACTGCAACATTAACACCCCTCCTTCAGAGTGCAGGCACTGTACTTCCCATCTCCAGGACTCAAGTCCGGCCTGCCGGTTTCCCTGAATCCCTTCATAAATGTTACTTTGCTCACACTCCAACAGCACGTCAAGTATTAAAAACCATTTGTCTCCATTCACTCCTATCAAACACGCTCACGCATGCCTGCTGGAAGTCCAAGCCCCTCGCACACAAAACCTCCTTTACCCCCTCCCTCCAACCCTTCCTTGGCCGACCCCTACCCCGCCTTCCTTCCACTACAGACTGATACACTCTTGAAGTCATTCTGTTTCGCTCCATTCTCTCTACATGTCCGAACCACCTCAACAACCCTTCCTCAGCCCTCTGGACAACAGTTTTGGTAATCCCGCACCTCCTCCTAACTTCCAAACTACGAATTCTCTGCATTATATTCACACCACACATTGCCCTCAGACATGACATCTCCACTGCCTCCAGCCTTCTCCTCGCTGCAACATTATTATTATTGCTACCACTACTGTTATTATTACTACTACTATTACTGTTATTATTATTATCATTATTATTAATATTATTATTATTATTATTATTATTACTGCTACTATTATTATTATTACTACTATTATTATTGGTACACTGCTACTATTACTACTACTAATACTATTTCTGTTACTATTTTAGAAACATATCCTGTGATGTGCCTTTGATTAGTTTTGAGAGTTTTTTTTAACACCCGCAGCCCGGCCTTGGGCCAGGCTCATCAGGTGCTTGCCTGGTCAACCAGGCTGTTGTTACTGCTGTTGGCGGCCCCGTTGGCTCAATATGTGTTAAAAATAGTGATGTCTGTGTCTGCAGGTACTTCCAGCAGACAGCCTGGCTGCTCACCGCAGACTCCAGACTTTTCTGCGTCAACGCGCACAATTACAACGCTTTCGCGCACACAGCCCTGGACGCCACTCGGCTGTACAGAGTGCATGGTGCACCAGCCTACGGCTGGATGGTGACAAGAGCTGTAGCTCAAGACATGATCCACAAATGGCCTCCTCTCAATGCAGTAAGATTAATCCTGTTTTTTTTAAGGGATTTGTGTCAGGATGGTGCTCTTGATTTATGGAATAGGAGCTGCCTCTCATCTTCAGATCAGCTCTGACTGCCTCCCATTCCCCATAGCATAATAATAATAATAATAATAATAATAATAATAATAATAATAATAATAATAATAATAATAATAATAATAATAATAATAATTATTATTATTATAATAATAATAATAATAATAATAATAATAGTAATAATAATAATAATAATAATAATAATAATAATAATAATAATAATAATAATAATAATAGTAAAAATAACAATAATAATAACAACAACAGCAATAATAATAATAATAATAATAATAATAATAATAATAATAATAATAATAATAATAATAATAATAATTATAATAATAATAATAATAATAATAATAATAATAATAATAATAATAATAATAATAATAATAATAATAGTAAAAATAACAATAATAATAACAACAACAGCAATAATAATAATAATAATAATAATAATAATAATAATAATAATAATAACCTCTACTAAAGTAAGTGGACCCATAGGGAGTGGACTGGGATTTGTGGGTTCGTAAGAACGTGATGGGGGACCGGGATCTCCTGGTGCCCGAAATCCCTCGTACGAAACACCGGGGTAGCGGCGGCGTCCACGTTACCGGGATAGAACAAGAGCAATACTTCAACCATCGTCCACTCAACTCTCTCATCAACGTCACCATGGACGTCCATGGGTAAGAAACACCGACCGTCCACGGCCGTCCGCGGCTATGGACGTTAAGACCCTGTCCTGCTTCACTGCCGTTATGTCCCGGGTTCGTTTGACGGGGAGAGACGACATGTGTGCGGGGCGGATCCAGGAAACAAAGTCACAGGAAAAAAGTCACAGGAAAAAGGTCACAGAAAGATGGGTCACAACCTAACTTAACCTTTCCCTTAGCCAAAAGTATGGGTTATTTTCTGTGACCTTTTTACCTGTGGCCTTTTTTTCGGACACCATGTGAGGCAAGTCTCCTGTGATCGTTTGATTTATGTATTTACTGTTTTTATAGTGGAATCAGAGTCAACGTTACCATTAAAAAAATTTAGAATGAGAATATCTTGAAGGAGAAAGAGAAATTTATAAGGTGTTAACATTATTAATTGAAGGAGCGGCATTGACTGACCTCGGAGAGACAGAGCAACATGGGTGTGTTTCACGGGTGTTGTGTTGATGCTTTTCAGGGCGGAGCTGCACAGGTACCTTAGATTCCACGTCAGGAACATCCAGAGGGGGAACATTGTGCGCTTCATCCAGCATCCGTGTAAGGAGATCCCTGTACCTCGCCACCAGGTCAGTCACGGGTACTCTCCGTGTCCACACACCAGGCCAGCACCTGTGTAATGTGACCCCTGTACCTCGCCACCAGGTCAGTCACGGGTACTCTCCGTGTCCACACACCAGGCCAGCACCTGTGTAATGTGACCCCTGTACCTCGCCACCAGGTCAGTCACGGGTACTCTCCGTGTCTGCACACCAAGTCTTGCCAGTACTGTTGAAAACGGTATAAAATACTTCTTCAGTCACACACGGATAGCAGGTGTAGTAGTGAAATGAAGATGTAATCAGTCCATCATCCTTTCGAGATATGAGGTAGTCAGTCCCCCAGTTTGCTGTCTCTATATTTGACTGAAGAAGCCTACTGTGTAGGCGAAACGTTTCATCAATAAGGATACCCAACTGTGTCACATGTGGCTTAATCATCAACTTGTCGGTATTTTATACAGTTTTTAATATAATTGTAATGTCAGTAAACTTCTGGTTGTAATAATGTTAGTAAAATTACCGACAATATGTTAGGTGGGGCTAATGTAACATTTTATTGTCGCTACATTTCGAACACCAGGAGCTTTATCAAGCCGTTACAAACAGTACATGTTCATGTTTATATAGGTTCGTCAGGACGGGTCCTGGTCCAGGTCATTTCTGATAAGCTGTTCCCTAACCTTAAAACCACTCCAGGTCCTGTTCCAGGTCTTCTCCAGATTCTGGTCTAGGTTTTCTTCATGTGACCTGGCAGTGGCTGCCAAAGATGGGTCGAAGTTGGTGCAAGAGATGTAACGTTTACAGCCCTATGACAAGGGCACGGGTGACTCAATTTCAGTTGAGTCATTCCAGGCACACAGGCCACAGCCCTAGTGCCAGAACGACTCAGAAGAATTGCATTGGACTTTTCTTCAAGTGTACCTATATATATAGAACTCTCTGTGTCCCTGTATTGTTTGCAAGGGCTTGATAATGCTCCTGGAGAGCGAAACGTTGCCACAATGAAATGTCACATTAGTTGCACTTGTGTCCTTTTGCCTAACAAGCTTGTGGTTGAACAGCGATGGAACAAATGATGGTGAATGTGTTTCTTTGTTTCTGGGAGTCACCCTACCTCAGTGGGAGACGACTTGTGTGTTAAAATTAAGATCATCTAAACACCAGACAGGATCAGTAACCAGTAAATTTTATGTTCCAGGTGAACACAGTGTTTTACAGTGTTCCAGGTAAACCAGGTTAATGTAGTGTATGTACATCACGTTTTAACTGTGTTGCAGGTAAACCAGAGCTACGTGGTGTATGTACACCGGGAGAGCCTCTCTAACAACACCGTGTGGTCCTACTACGTCGTGGCCAGGGTGAGAACGACGCTCCTAGATTCCATCTTTTGCAAAAATCTGTCCGCTTTTGAGAAATTCTTCCACAAGGTCACAGTGATCTATAGTAACCTAAATGTTGCTTTTGTGAACTCACGTAGTTGATTCTTCAATTTGGCTCACACACCTAAATATACACGGTACTCCATAAACAACAAAATATAAATAACCTGCACCTAGGAGAGAGGATTACGACGACGTTCCGGTCCGACTTCGACTGTGTGACTTTGTAAATGGTCCAAGTCGGACCGGAACGTCGTCGTAATCCTCTCTCCTATGTCCGGGTTATTTGTGTTTACACGATAGTCCTTAATCCAGGTTGAAGTCGATAGATATTGTGGAAGTCGATAGATATTGTGAATAAATGGTTTACGATACTGACAAGTTGATAAACGAGACACTTGTGCGACATTTAAGTATCTTTATTCTGGAAACGTTTCGCCAGCCAGTGGCTTCTACAGTCCAATTCAAAGAAAAACGGTGAAAGATGAGAAGAATGAAGCGATGAGTCCCTCATCCTGGACCGTAGAAAAACTCTCAGAACTCATCAAAGGTATATCAAAGGTACCAGTAATGACAGTTGTGGTGGACAGAGAAAAGATTATTTTGCGATGACTGTAATAATAATGAAAAATTTTGAGACCAAAAGAGTGTCAATTGTTTCCAAATCTATGAGGAACTGATTACCTCATCCTCCTCCTCCTCATCTTTCAACGATTTTCTCTGTACTGGACTGAAGAAGCCACGGGCTAGCGAAACGTTTCCCATGTAAAAGGGTCCCAAATGTTGCACAAGTATCTTATTCTCACTGCGATCTTTCTATCACCAGCCTCACTGCCTCTTCTCTCTGGTGAATTAGACACATGTCCAACATCTGGGTATCTTTATTTTTACACGTTTCGCCCATCCAGTGGCCTCATCAATACAAATTTAAGGACAAAATGTGAATTATGTAGAGGTATACACAAGAGATGAGGTAATTAGTTCCTCAGTCTTGGAGTTGGTGAAGATCACCGTAGTCTTGGAGAATCTGTGGCGGGATACTGGCGTCAGGTGAGGGAGGCGCAGCAGACGAAGGCATCATCACTGGTAGGCGGGATTCCCCAGGGGAAGTAGGTAATGCCCGAGGGATGGACCAGAAGTAAACGAGAAAGTTGTGATACCCTCTGTATCAAAATTCCATGATGTTGTAGTGTCTGACGCCAGTATATAAGCTTCAGATTCTTCAACACTAAAGTGCTCTTCCCCAACTCCAAGACTGAGAGACCGATCACCTCATACTTCACATTATGACCTTGTATTGATAAATCCACTAGATGGTGGAACCCAGATGCTGCACATGCGTCTGATTCTTCATCCTGTCGGTATTGTGTGTTATTGATGTGATGCTTCGTCTCTCTGGCAGTGTCTGGGCTTCAATGATCGGAACCTCCACGACCATCTTCAGATGATGTACACAGGCTCCTTTTACGGCAACCAGCTCTACATCATCATGTGTCCCTTTTCGCCCTTCTGGTGAGTGGGAGCACGTTTCATCTCTATCTGGGAAGGATTTCGGAGGAGGGGGAGGTCACCCCACACGCTGCAGTCAGGTCCCAGACCGACAGGGTTGAAACCAAAGTAGATTTGGGTAACAAATGTTTTTTTCGTTTGAATGTTTTTATTATTGACGAGGAAGGTTGGAAAGAGGCTCCGTTTCCTTGAATCAAGAGCCCTGCAACACCCTCCTTTACACCCATATGTATATATGCAGTTAATGCGTCTTTCGACGCAAGGAAAGGGTTGTGGTATCGATCCTCCGTCTTACTGACGTAACTTTCCGTACGTTGTTCAATAGCCTGACGAAGGAGCCGGGAGACGTGTATAGGGCGACGCAGGAAGACGTACATTATGCGACGTACCATCCCTTCAGAGACGTCCTGACCAGGATGACGCTGGTGGAGCGCGTCACACCACGTGACCTGTCAGACGAGGTCAACCTCACCAACCTTGTCTACTTCTACAAGACTGTCACCGTCACGCTCATGTGAGACCGTCACAGCGTCACACTCACGAGAGGCCGTTACAGCGTCACACTAATGAGAGGCCGTCACAGCGTCACGCTTATGTGACGCCGTCACAGCGTCATACTGACACGTCCCGTGACCTCGTTGCTCACGCGGGTAACAATGGACGCAGGTATCAGGTCAGACCTAGGACCTGGACTCTGTATGCTGTATTCCCCATTCTCAGCCTACTGTATTTCCCCATTCCTCAGTGTATTGTATTCCCCTTTCCCCCAGGTACTGTATTTCCTTATGTATAAGTTGTATCATGTACTTATAGAAATATAAATTATTATTATTATTATTATTATTATTATTATTATTATTTTTTTTTTTTTTTTTTTTTTTTATCACACCGGCCGATTCCCACCAAGGCAGGGTGGCCCGAAAAAGAAAAACTTTCACCATCATTCACTCCATCACTGTCTTGCCAGAAGGGTGCTTTACACTACAGTTTTTAAACTGCAACATTAACACCCCTCCTTCAGAGTGCAGGCACTGTACTTCCCATCTCCAGGACTCAAGTCCGGCCTGCCGGTTTCCCTGAATCCCTTCATAAATGTTACTTTGCTCACACTCCAACAGCACGTCAAGTATTAAAAACCATTTGTCTCCATTCACTCCTATCAAACACGCTCAAGCATGCCTGCTGGAAGTCCAAGCCCCTCGCACACAAAACCTCCTTTACCCCCTCCCTCCAACCCTTCCTTGGCCGACCCCTACCCCGCCTTCCTTCCACTACAGACTGATACACTCTTGAAGTCATTCTGTTTCGCTCCATTCTCTCTACATGTCCGAACCACCTCAACAACCCTTCCTCAGCCCTCTGGACAACAGTTTTGGTAATCCCGCACCTCCTCCTAACTTCCAAACTACGAATTCTCTGCATTATATTCACACCACACATTGCCCTCAGACATGACATCTCCACTGCCTCCAGCCTTCTCCTCGCTGCAACATTCATCACCCACGCTTCACACCCATATAAGAGCGTTGGTAAAACTATACTCTCATACATTCCCCTCTTTGCCTCCAAGGACAAAGTTCTTTGTCTCCACAGACTCCTAAGTGCACCACTCACTCTTTTTCCCTCATCAATTCTATGATTCACCTCATCTTTCATAGACCCATCCGCTGACACGTCCACTCCCAAATATCTGAATACGTTCACCTCCTCCATACTCTCTCCCTCCAATCTGATATTCAATCTTTCATCACCTAATCTTTTTGTTATCCTCATAACCTTACTCTTTCCTGTATTCACCTTTAATTTTCTTCTTTTGCACACCCTACCAAATTCATCCACCAATCTCTGCAACTTCTCTTCAGAATCTCCCAAGAGCACAGTGTCATCAGCAAAGAGCAGCTGTGACAACTCCCACTTTGTGTGTGATTCTTTATCTTTTAACTCCACGCCTCTTGCCAAGACCCTCGCATTTACTTCTCTTACAACCCCATCTATAAATATATTAAACAACCACGGTGACATCACACATCCTTGTCTAAGGCCTACTTTTACTGGGAAAAAAATTTCCCTCTTTCCTACATACTCTAACTTGAGCCTCACTATCCTCGTAAAAACTCTTCACTGCTTTCAGTAACCTACCTCCTACACCATACACTTGCAACATCTGCCACATTGCCCCCCTATCCACCCTGTCATACGCCTTTTCCAAATCCATAAATGCCACAAAGACCTCTTTAGCCTTATCTAAATACTGTTCACTTATATGTTTCACTGTAAACACCTGGTCCACACACCCCCTACCTTTCCTAAAGCCTCCTTGTTCATCTGCTATCCTATTCTCCGTCTTACTCTTAATTCTTTCAATTATAACTCTACCATACACTTTACCAGGTACACTCAACAGACTTATCCCCCTATAATTTTTGCACTCTCTTTTATCCCCTTTGCCTTTATACAAAGGAACTATGCATGCTCTCTGCCAATCCCTAGGTACCTTACCCTCTTCCATACATTTATTAAACAATTGCACCAACCACTCCAAAACTATATCCCCACCTGCTTTTAACATTTCTATCTTTATCCCATCAATCCCGGCTGCCTTACCCCCTTTCATTTTACCTACTGCCTCACGAACTTCCCCCACACTCACAACTGGCTCTTCCTCACTCCTACAAGATGTTATTCCTCCTTGCCCTATACACGAAATCACAGCTTCCCTATCTTCATCAACATTTAACAATTCCTCAAAATATTCCTTCCATCTTCCCAATACCTCTAACTCTCCATTTAATAACTCTCCTCTCCTATTTTTAACTGACAAATCCATTTGTTCTCTAGGCTTTCTTAACTTGTTAATCTCACTCCAAAACTTTTTCTTATTTTCAACAAAATTTGTTGATAACATCTCACCCACTCTCTCATTTGCTCTCTTTTTACATTGCTTCACCACTCTCTTAACCTCTCTCTTTTTCTCCATATACTCTTCCCTCCTTGCATCACTTCTACTTTGTAAAAACTTCTCATATGCTAACTTTTTCTCCCTTACTACTCTCTTTACATCATCATTCCACCAATCGCTCCTCTTCCCTCCTGCACCCACTTTCCTGTAACCACAAACTTCTGCTGAAGACTCTAACACTACATTTTTAAACCTACCCCATACCTCTTCGACCCCATTGCCTATGCTCTCATTAGCCCATCTATCCTCCAATAGCTGTTTATATCTTACCCTAACTGCCTCCTCTTTTAGTTTATAAACCTTCACCTCTCTCTTCCCTGATGCTTCTATTCTCCTTGTATCCCATCTACCTTTTACTCTCAGTGTAGCTACAACTAGAAAGTGATCTGATATATCTGTGGCCCCTCTATAAACATGTACATCCTGAAGTCTACTCAACAGTCTTTTATCTACCAATACATAATCCAACAAACTACTGTCATTTCGCCCTACATCATATCGTGTATACTTATTTATCCTCTTTTTCTTAAAATATGTATTACCTATTATTATTATTATTATTATTATTATTATTATTATTATGACCTGGTACCATGATCAGGAACTTGCTGTAGTGTGTTCAACAATAGTCGAGTCTATCCAGGGTGGGTGCGGGTCACACTACAGGGGTGGGTGCAGGCCACACTACATGGGTGAGTGCAGGTCACACTACAGGGGAGGGTGCAGGTCACACTACAAGGAAGGGTGCAGGTCACACTACAAGGAAGGGTGCAGGTCACACTACAAGGAAGGGTGCAGGTCACACTACAAGGAAGGGTGCAGGTCACACTACAGGGGTGGGTGCGGGTCACACTACAAGGAAGGGTGCAGGTCACACTACAAGGAAGGGTGCAGGTCACACTACAGGGGTGGTGCAAGGCTGGCATGACCACCCAGAAGATAATTAGAGTGGAGGCAGTGTGTCTTGACGCGCGCCGTGTCACCCACTGCAACACGACCCCCACCACCTACTAACTGCAACTGCAGCCCTCTTCCCTCCTCCTCCTCCTCCTCCTCCTCCCCCTCCTCTTCTTCCTCCTCCTCCTCTTCCTCTTCCTCCATCAATGCAAAAGATTTATTGTATTTTAGCACCGGGAACGTCTTCCTGTGTCTGCTTGACGGTACTGCGCTCCTGGAGGCCAGAATTCATTGTTGCTTGTCTGGTCCACGAGGCTGTTAGTGCCACCAATCCGCAGGCCTACCTAGCCATCACAACATGATTAAATTGGCCCTTTCATCAGGTGATACTCTATTAAACATGTCTTCAATTTGCTTGTAGCAGGCTGATACCAGGCTGGTAATAGGCTGATAGCAGGTTAGTAGCAGGCTGGTAATGGGCTGGCAAGAGGCTGGTAACAGGTTGATAGCAGACTGGTAACGGGCTGATAGCAGGCTGGTAACGGGCTGATAAGAGGTTGACAGCAGGCTGGTAGCACGTCGAATAGTGGTGCACCACGGATGTTGATAGAATGTTCTCTACCTGTGCCTATGGCACCTCTAGTTTTCCCTGATTCACTGATTCACTTCCGTATCTCTCACACACACACTTCATAATCTCTTTCTCCTCATTCCAGCGAGTACATTTCAAGTACTCTGGGGCGTTCCCAGCAGTGAATTTGTTTTGCTTGGTACATCGGAGCAAACAACCTCTGAACAGTGACCACTTTTGTTATTCGCTCCTTCCCTGAGAGGAACTGCGAACTCGGAACATTATCCCAGACCTGAGAACACTTAAGTGGTGACAAGCACCACTTGTGATGTGTTTTCAAAGAGAATGTAATAGAAATCGCCTTTTCCTGGATCTTATAGATGCTCTGTTGTTTCGGGTTTGTGGCACGCGCCTCGCCAGGGTATTAGCGTGTGTGTAACACTGCAGCCCACCCAGAAATGTGTCACATACACGCTATACACAGCCACCATCCTGTGAGTCACCTCGTTCAGCTAAAGACAAAAATTTTCCCTGGGTTTAAATAAACCTGGAGTGTGGTTAACCGGGAGTGTTTGGCATGTCTGATTATTCAGAGCTGGGTTGGCTGACTGGGGTCAGTTACCTTGTGTGTGTGGCACACACACTAGCCATTCAGAACCTCTCGCATCTTTACCTAATGTTTATTATCTTGTAGATCCGAATATCCTTACGATTGTGTTATCACTTAAGGTAAGTTCCCAGAGTTCTTTAAGCTACCCTTACTCTCGTATTAGCAATAACATTAGGAGAGAAGTAAATAATGAAACTGAATTTCGTTGGAATGCACTTGGAAGTCTGAATAGATGTATTGCTTATTAGAATAGTGTGAAAGTAGATTAACGTTCTTATAGGAGGCTTTCCAGTGTGGACAGACTGACTGATGTTGTAGTAGCCAGGCTTAGGCTTGGTTAAAAACTAGCCTCTACTATCCACAGGGTGGATATGAGGTGCACAATAAACTAGACACTACCATTCACAGGATGGAGTGGTAGTGACTTCAGAATGGTAGTGACTTCAGAATGGTAGTGTCTTCAGAATGGTAGTGGCTTCAGAATGGTAGTGTCTTCAGAATGGTAGTGACTTCAGAATGGTAGTGGCTTCAGAATGGTAGTGGCTTCAGAATGGCAGTGTCTTCAGAATGGTAGTGTCTTCAGAATGGTAGTGTCTTCAGAATGGTAGTGTCTTCAGAATGGTAGTGACTTCAGAATGGTAGTGTCTTCAGAATGGTAGTGTCTTCAGAATGGTAGTGACTTCAGAATGGTAGTGTCTTCAGAATGGTAGTGTCTTCAGAATGGTAGTGTCTTCAGAATGGTAGTGTCTTCAGAATGGTAGTGTCTTCAGAATGGTAGTGTCTTCAGAATGGTAGTGTCTTCAGATTGGTAGTGTCTTCAGAATGGTAGTGTCTTCAGAATGGTAGTGTCTTCAGAATGGTAGTGGCTTCAGAATGGTAGTGACTTCAGAATGGTAGTGTCTTCAGAATGGTAGTGTCTTCAGAATGGTAGTGTCTTCAGAATGGTAGTGACTTCAGAATGGTAGTGTCATCAGAATGGTAGTGTCTTCAGAATGGTAGTGTCTTCAGAATGGTAGTGACTTCAGAATGGTAGTGTCTTCAGAATGGTAGTGTCTTTAGAATGGTAGTGTCTTCAGAATGGTAGTGTCTTCAGAATGGTAGTGTCTTCAGAATGGTAGTGTCTTCAGAATGGTAGTGACTTCAGAATGGTAGTGTCTTCAGAATGGTAGTGTCTTCAGAATGGTAGTGTCTTCAGAATGGTAGTGACTTCAGAATGGTAGTGACTTCAGAATGGTAGTGACTTCAGAATGGTAGTGACTTCAGAATGGTAGTGACTTCAGAATGGTAGTGACTTCAGAATGGTAGTGACTTCAGAGCCTGATACAGTAAAGTATCAGCATCTGAAGTCAATCGGTCATATCCCTACTTGGTGTATGTACATACGTATGGACACAGTACCAATCCTTGTGGACCCCACTCAGTGTATGTACACACGTCTGGACCCAGTACCAATCCTTAGGGACCCCACTCAGTGTGTATACACACGTCTAGACCCAGTACCAATCCCTGGGGACCCCACTCAGTGTGTATACACTCCTGTTTATGTCTAGCCGTGAATGATGTCTGCAGAAGCTAATTGTTTTCATAGCAAACAGTGCAAACAGCATCCTCACATTTATGTCCGAGAGATATTGGCAGAGTTAAAGACACAACAGGAGAATATAAAGGAGTGTGTAAACAGAAGACATGGAATAACAGCGATAAAAAAAAAGAGAGGGAAGAAGCGTGTGCATGGAAGAGAGAGGAAAAACAGTGGTGGTAAGAAGGGGGGAGGGCACGTGTGTTTTATATCAGTGGTGAGAATGACGACACTGCCACTGCCACTGCCACTGCCACTAATGCCACCACCACTACTGCCACTACCACTAATGCCACTACCACCACTGCCACCACACTACTAACACCACTATCACCACCTGGAGGAGATAACCAGAACTACTAACGTCACACAAACACCACCACACTAGCACTACCGCACTAACACGACCACACTTGTACCACCACACTAACACTACCACACTAGCACCACCACACTAACACCACCACACTAGCACTACCACAGTAACACCACCACACTTGCACCACCACACTAACATTACCACACTAGCTCTACTACACTAACACCACCACACTAGCACTACCACAGTAACACCACCACACTAACACCACAACACTAACACCACTACACTAACACCACTACACTAACACCACCACACTAACACCACCACACTACCACCATAACACTAACACCACCACACTAACACCACCACACTAAAACCACCACATTAACACCATTACACTGTTACCACCACACTAACACCCCAACACAACGCACTACAGAACGACCCATACATCAAGTCTGTCACCCGTCATAACTCAACCTACGGACACCAGACATAAATCAACTACGCCAACAAATCTCCAGAAATATTCGTATCCTCCTCCCCACCAATACACATATAATTTCCCGTCAAGAGAGTCGTCAGGAAGGTGTAATGGAGGAGACAGTATTGGCAGGGGTGGCAAATTCTGCTGTGACGTGAGGGTGAGGCTGGTTTAATGACTTTACAAACTCGTTAAGGGCGGGACAGAGACATTAGTCCCCCCTCCCAACCCTGACTCAAAAACAATAGAAAACGGAATGTAAACAAAGTTGATGGAGGAATGGGAGTGGAGTGATGGATGGAGTAATGGAAGGAGGGATGGAGGAAGGGATGGAGGAAGGGATGGAGGGAGTGATGGAGAAGGGATATTGGGTTTTACAAGGACCTTTCGACAGGAAAGTTTGGTAATCCTGTTTTTGACTGTTGTCTGACCACCATCTATCAAGACTGAGGGACTGACCACCATCTATCAAGACCGACGGGCACCACCATCTATCAAGACTGAGGGACTGACCACCATCTATCAAGGCTGACAGGTTGACCATCATCTATCAAGACTGACGGGTTGACCACCATCTATCAAGACTGAGGGATTGACCACCATATATCAAGACTGAGGGATTGACCACCATATATCAAGACTGAGGGAGTGACCACCATCTATCAAGACTGAGAGACTGACCACCATCTATCAAGACTGAGAGACTGACCACCATATATCAAGACTGAGGAACGACCACCATATATCAAGACTGAGGAACTGACCACTATCTATCAAGACTGAGGAACTGACCACCATATATCAAGGCTGAGGAACTGACCACCATATATCAAGACTGAGGAACTGACCACTATCTGTCAAGACTGAGGGACTGACCACCATATATCAAGACTGAGGAATTGACCACCATATATCAAGACTGAGGAACTGACCACTATCTGTCAAGACTGAGGAACTGACCACCATATATCAAGACTGAGGAACTGACCACTATCTGTCAAGACTGAGGAACTGACCACCATATATCAAGGCGGAGGGACTGACTTCTTTCAAGATTACCTCTTGAGCTATCACCAGTGGTGTATTCACCTGTATTCGACTGAAGAAGCCTGCTGCTAAGGCAGGCAACAATCACACCCAGCTGACTGTATGCAGGAATTACTTTTTTCTGATCTCAGTGTTCCGGAGGGTCGAGTCTACACCACTCCCCGTCTTACGTTTCCTCAGAGGTGTAGGAGCCGTGTGGTTTTAGCACTTGCGTACCAATAGAACGATATTTTAGATTGTAATGTGGCAACCCAGACACAGCTGTGTCTGGTCCAGGACCTGTATGTGGTCTCAACTGCCTCTCTCTCTCTCTCTCTCTCTCTCTCTCTCTCTCTTAATTGCTTCATTATCCCATATTGTGTTAACATTGTATTTTCTAACCCGCTAGACTAGAGGACCGCTAATGAAGTTCGGTGATGAGGTGTGTGTGTGTGTGTGTACTCACCTATTTGTGGTTGCAGGGGTCGAGTCCTAGCTCCTGGCCCCGCCTCTTCACCGGTTGCTACTAGACCCTCTCTCTCCCCGCTCCATGAGCTTTATCAAACCTCGTCTTAAAACTGTGTATGGTTCCTGCCTCCACTACGTCATTTTCTAGGCTATTCCACTGCCTTACAACTCTATGACTGAAGAAATACTTCCTACTATCTCTCTGACTCATTTGTGTCTTCAACTTCCAATTGTGGCCTCTTGTTTCTGTGTCCCCTCCCTGGAACATCCTGTCCTTGTCCACCTTGTCTATTCCACGCAGTATTTTATATGTCGTTATCATGTCTCCCCTGACCCTCCTGTCCTCCAGTGTCGTCAGGCCGATTTCCCTTAATCTTTCTTCATAGGACATTCCCCTTAGCTCTGGAACTAACCTTGTTGCAAACCTTTGTACTTTCTCTAGTTTCTTGACGTGCTTTATCAAGTGCGGGTTCCAAACAGGTGCTGCATACTCCAGTATGGGCCTGACATACACGGTGTACAGTGTCTTGAATGATTCCTTACTAAGGTGTCGGAATGCTGTTCTCAGGTTTGCCAGGCGCCCATATGCTGCAGCAGTTATCTGATTGATGTGTGCTTCCGGAGACATGCTCGGTGTTATACTCACCCCAAGATCTTTCTCCTTGAGTGAGGTTTGCAGTCTTTGGCCACCTAGCCTATACTCTGTCTGTGGTCTTCTGTGCCCTTCCCCTATCTTCATGACTTTGCATTTGGCAGGATTAAATTCGAGAAGCCATTTGCTGGACCAGGTGTCCAGTCTGTCCAGGTCTCTTTGAAGTCCTGCCTGGTCCTCATCAGATTTAATTCTCCTCATTAACTTCACATCATCTGCAAACAGGGACACTTCTGAGTCTAACCCTTCCGTCATGTCGTTCACATATGTGTGTGTGTGTGTGTGTGTGTGTGTGTACTCACCTATTTGTGGTTGCAGGGGTCGAGAGTTGGGTTAGGCGGAGCAGGTGCCTTGGCAGGGGCCTATAGGGGGTTGGTGTGGGGATGGGATCTGTGGTGTGGGGTGTGGGGGCAGAGGGCCTATGGGGGATTTTAGTAGGGGTGGGAGTGGTGGTGAGGGGATGGGGGGAGAGGGTACATTGTGTGGGTTACTGTGGGTTTCTGTGGGGGTGGGGTTTGTGCTGAGGGGGATGGGGGCAGAGGGTACAGTGAGTGGGTTTTGGGTTAGGTCGTTTGATTGCTTTGGGATTGCCATGGTTGTGTTCCTTCTGTGGGTGGTACTGGAAAGGGTTGTGTTTGTTCTTCTCCGTAGGCTTGATTTCTCCTGCTCTCCACCTTCCTTGCCTCCCATTCCTCCTTGCGACGTTGCACCCTCTCTTTCAGTGTCATCCTTTCTTCTTGTGTTCTGTCTCGGTCGAGGTACACACTCCTGAATGCCTGATTGTCCCTTAAGCGTGCTTTCTCCTGCAGGATCCGGTTTCGAGCTGACTCTGCCTTGAAAATCACTTTGACTGGATGCTTTTTTCCCCTCGCAAACCACCCAATTCTCCGAAAATTTGTCAGCTGGGTCATGTCGTCCTCTCCTATTGCTTTCATGATACTTTCAATCATTTTTTTTCTCCTCCTGTTTCCTTGCCTCGTAAGTTTCCCCATCTACTTCTTGGAGCCCATAGACAAAAACGGCCCTCTCCCTTTCATCCTCCCACTGTGCTTCCCTGAGCATCCTCTGATTCAAATTAGTTCCTGCCATTGATGTATTGCTTCTTACTGTCTGTTCCCTATCTGGTGTCCCTCTGCTTATTTGTTCCTGGACATGGCAGTTGTCTGTTAGAGCCTCTGTGTATAGCTTAGCTCCTTCATTGACTTTAGTCCCCTCATTAGTTCTTGCTGTTCTCCCTGCCTTTTCCCAGTCCCCCCTTGGATCCGATGTGTATGTGTGTGTGTGTGTGTATGTATATATATATATATATATATATATATATATATATATATATATATATATATATATATATATATATATATATATATATATATATATATATATATATATATAGATAGATAGATAGAAATATATTTAACAAGTCGGCCGTCTCCCACCGAGGCAGGGTGACCCAAAAACAAAGAAAAATCCCAAAAAAGAAAATACTTTCATTATCATTCAACACTTTCACCTCACACATAATCACTGTTGTTGCAGAGGTGCTCAGAACACAACAGTTTAGAAGCATATACGTATAAAGATACACAACATATCCCTCCAAACTGCCAATATCCCAAACCCCTCCTTTAAAGTGCAGGCATTGTACTTCCCATTTCCAGGACTCAAGTCCAGTTATATAAAAATAACCGGTTTCCTTGAATCCCTTCACTAAATATTACCCTGCTCACACTCCAAAAGCTCGCCAAGTCCCAAATACCATTCGTCTCCATTCAATTCTATCTAACACGCTCACGCATGCTTGCTGGAAGTCCAAGCCCCTCGCCCACAAAACCTCCTTTACCCCCTCCCTCCAACCTTTTCGAGGACGACCCCTACCCCGCCTTCCTTCCCCTACAGATTTATATGCTCTCCATGTCATTCTACTTTGACCCATTCTCTCTAAATGACCAAACCACCTCAACAACCCCTTTTCAGCCTTCTGACTAATACTTTTATTAACTCCACACCTTCTCCTAATTTCCACACTCCGAATTTTCTGCATAATATTTACACCACACATTGCCCTTAAACAGGACATCTCCACTGCCTCCAACCGTCTCCTCGCTCCTGCATTTACCACCCAAGCTTCACACCCATATAAGAGTGTTGGTACTACTATACTTTCATACATTCCTTTCCTTGCCTCCATAGATAACGTTTTTTGTCTCCACGTATACTTCAACGCACCACTCACCTTTTTTTCTTCATCAGTTCTATGATTAACCTCATCCTTCATAAACCCATCCACTGACACGTCATCTCCCAAATATCTGAAAACATTCACTTCTTCCAAACTCCTCCTCTCCAATTTGATATCCAGTTTTTGTTTATCTAAATCATTTGATATCCTCAACAGCTTACTCTTTTCTATGTTCACTTTCAACTTTCTACCTTTACACACTTTCCCAAACTTGTCCACTAACCTTTGCAATTTCTCTCTAGAATCTCCCATAAGCACAGTATCATCAGCAAAAAGTAACTATGTCAATTCCCATTTTGTATTTGATTCCCCATAATTTAATCCCACCCCTCTCCTGAACACCCTAGCATTTACTTCTTTTACAACCCCATCTATAAATATATTAAACAACCATGGTGACATCACACATCCCTGTCTAAGACCTACTTTTACCGGGAAGTATTCTCCCTCTCTTCTACACACCCTAACCTGAGCCTCACTATCCTCATAAAAACTCTTTACAGCATTTAATAACTTACCACCTATTCCATATACTTGCAACACCTGCCACATTGCTCCTCTATCCACTCTATCATATGCCTTTTCTAAATCCATAAATGCAATAAAAACTTCCCTACCTTTATCTAAATACTGTTCACATATATGCTTCAATGTAAATACCTGATCTACACATCCCCTACCCACTCTGAAGCCTCCTTGCTCATCTGCAATCCTACATTCTGTCTTACCTCTAATTCTTTCAATTATAACCCTACCGTACACTTCTCCTGGTATACTCAGTAAACTTATTCCTCTATAATTTTTACAATCTCTTTTGTCCCCTTTCCCTTTATATAAAGGAACTACACATGCTCTCTGCCAATCCCTAGGTACCTTCCCCTCTTTCATACATTTATTAAACAAAAGTACCAACCACTCCAACACTATATCCCCCCCTGCTTTTAACATTTCTGTCATGATCCCATCAGTTCCAGCTGCTTTACTCCCTTTTATTCTACTTAATGCCTCACGCACCTCCCCCCATATATATATATATATATATATATATATATATATATATATATATATATATATATATATATATATATATATATATATATATATATATATATATATATAAAGAAAAACTTTCATCGTCATTCACTCCATCACTGTCTTGCCAGAGGTACACTTACACAGTTATAAAACTACAACATTAACACCCGTCCTTCAGAGTGCAGACACTGTACTTCCCATCTCCAGGACTTAAGTCCGCATCACCTTACTCTTTCCTATATTCACTTTCAATTTTCTTTTACATAACCTAACAAACTCATCCAACTGTGACAACTCCCATTTTGTGTTAGATTCTTTATCTTTTAACCCCACACCTCTTGCCAACACCTGAGCATTCACTTCTCTTTTAACCCCATCTATAAATATATTGAACAACCACGGTGACATGACACATCCTTGTCTAAGGTCTACTTTTACTGGGAAATAATCTCCCTCTTTCCTACATACTTCAACCTAAGCTTCACTATCCTCGTAAAAACTTTTCACTGTTTTCAGTAACCTACCTCTTATTCCATACATTTGCAACATCTGCCACATTACCCCCCTATCCATCCTGTCATACGCCTTTTCCAAATCCATCAATGCCACCAAAACCTCTTTACCCTTATCTAAATACTGTTCACGTATATGTTTCACTGTAAACACTTGATCTACACACCCCCTACCCTTTCTAAAGCCTCCTTGTTCATCAAGTATCCTACTCTCCGTCTTACTCATAATTCTTTCAATAATAACCCTACCATACACTTTTCCAGGTATACTCAACAGACTTATTCCCCTATAATTTTTGCATTCTCCTTTGTCCCCTTTGACTCTATACAAAGGAACTATGCATGCTCTCTGCTAATCCCTACATACCTTACCCTCTTCCATACATTTATTAAATAAAAGCACCAACCACTTCAAAACTATATCCCCACCTGCTTTTAACATTTCTATGTTTTTCCCATCAATCCCGGCTGTTGGCATGGTGGCTAAAGCTCTCGCCTCACACAGCGATCGTGTGGGTTCGATTCCCAGCTAGGGTAGAAACATTGGGCGTGTTTCTTTACACCTGTTTATGTTCACCCATCAGTAAAATGGGTACCTGGGTGTTAGTCGACTGGTGTGGGTCGCATCCTGGGACACTGACCTAATTTGCCCGAAATGCTCAGCATAACAGGAGCTTTCTATATAAGAACATAAGAATATAAGAAAGAAGGAACACTGTAGCAGGCCTGCTGGCCTATGCGAGGCAGCTCCAATTCTCCCACCGGCTTAAGCCAATGCCTTGACCTAGTGAGGTCAGACACGTCACTTAAGGGAGGAGCAGTGCATCCGACCTAGTAGCACAAGCTAGTCAGGTCCAACTCACACCCACCCACACCCACTCATGTATTTATCCAACCTATTTTTAAAACTACACATCGTGTTAGCTTCAATAACTGTACTCGGGAGTTTGTTCCACTCATCCACAACTCTATTACCAAACCAGTGCTTTGCTATATCCTTCCTGAATCTGAATTTTTCCAATTTAAAGCCACTGCTGAGAGTCCTGTCTATGTTAGATATTTTTAGCACGCAATTTACATCCCCTTTATTAATTCCTGTTTTCCCTGTATACACCTCAGTCATATCCCCCTAATTCTAGAGAGTGCAGATTCAGGGCCTCAGTCTATCTTCACAGAGATTTCGGATACATAGGATCAACTTTGTCATCCTCCTTTGTACGTTTTCCAGAGCATTTATATCCATTCTGTAATACGGTGACCAGAACTGAGCAGCACAGTCTAAATGAGGCCTAACCAGGGATATATAGAGTTGAAGAACAACCTGAGGACTTCTATTATTTATACTTCTTGCTATGAAGCCAAGGATGCTGTTAGCTTTATTGCGAACACTTACACACTGTTGTCTTGGTTTTAGATTACTGCTAACCAGGACTCCTAAATCCTTTTTGCGATCCGTAATATTAATATCTACATATTTAGTTCATAAGTGGCATGTCATTGTAGTATGTCATTGATGTCAGCTATGGTCTGTATACCTTGTACATGTACTTGTAGTAAATAAAGAGATTGTATTATTATCTCATTTTACCCACTCCCCCCCACACTCACAACTGGCTCTTCCTCACTCCCACAAGATGTTATTCCTCCTTGCTCTATACATGAAATCACAGCTTCCCTGTCTTCATTAACATTTAACAATTCCTCAAAATATTCCCTCTATCTTCCCGATACCTTTAACTCTCCATTTATTAACTCTCCTCTCCTATTTTTAACTAACATATCCATTTGTTCCCTAGGATTCCTCAACTTATTAATCTCACGTTCAACAAAATTTGTTGATAATATCTCACCCAGTCTTCATTTGCTCTCTTTTTACATTGCTTCACCACTCTCTTAACCTCTCTTTATCTCTCCATATACTCCTCCCTCCTTGCATCACTTCTACTTTGTAAAAACCTCTCATATGCTAACTTTCTGTCTCTTACTGCTCTCTTTACACCACCATTCCACCAATTGCTCTTCTTCCCTCCTGCACCCACTTTCCTGTAACCACAAACTTCTGCTGAACACTCTAACACTAAATTCTTAAATCTACCCCATACATCTTCAACCTCATTGCCTATACTCTCATTAGCCCATCTATCCTCCAATAGTTGTTTATATCTTACGCTAACTGCCTCCTCCTTTAGCTTAAAACCTTCACCTCTCTCTTACTCGCTGCTTCCATTTTCCTTGTATCCCATCTACCTTTTACTCTTACTGTAGCTACAACTAGAAGGTGATCTGACATATCTGTAGTCCCTATGTAAACATGTACATCTTGAAGTCTACCCAAGAGTCTCTTATCTACCAATACATAGTCCAACAAACTACTGTCATTACGCCCTACATCATATCTTGTATACGTATTTATCATTTTTTCTTAAAATATGTATTACCTATAACCAAACCCTTTTCTATACAAAGTTCAATCAAAGGCCTCCATTATCATTTACACCTGGCACCCAAAACTTCTCTACCACACCCTGTCTAAATGCTTCTACTACTTTAGCATGTAGGTCCCCTATCACAATTATTCTCTCACTTGGTTCAAAAGTTCCTACACACTCGCTTAACATCTCCCAAAATCTCTCTCTCTCCTCTACACTCCTCTCTTCTTCAAGTGTATACACACTTATAATGACCCACTTTTCGCATCCAACTATTATTATTATTATTATATATATATATATATATATATATATATATATATATATATATATATATATATATATATATATATATATATATATATATATATATATATATATATATATATATATATATATATATATATATATATATATATATATATATATATATATATATGCAATAAGATCACAGTAAACAGGTGATTTTAGAATATGCAAAACAACCACTGTGAAAGAATAGAGAATTCTCTATTCTTTCACAGTGGTTGTTTTGTACACACACACACACACACACACACACACACAACCGCTGATGGAATAACAAATAAGTGGGAGGAGTGGCACGAAAGAGTCAAAGAAGCATCACCGGACATCATAGCTCTTACAGAAACCAAGCTTACAGGTATGATAACAGATGCCATCTTTCCAACGGGATACCAAATCCTGAGGAAAGACAGAGGGAACAGGGGGGGGGTGGAGGAGTGGCGTTGCTGATCAAAAATCGCTGGAATTTTGATGAGCTGGAGAGAGGAGATAGCGGAGAAGAAAGTGATTACATAGTGGGAACACTTCACTCTGGAGGTCCCAAGGTGGTAATAGCAGTGATGTATAACCCACCACAGAACAGCAGGAGGCCAAGGCAAGAGTACGACGAGAGCAATAGAGCGATGGTTGACACACTGGCTAGAGCGGCCAGAAGAGCTCATGCATGCAGTGCAAAGCTCCTGATCATGGGGGACTTTAACCACAAGGAGATCGATTGGGAGAACTTGGACCCACATGGGGGCCAAGATACATGGAGGGCTAAGATGATGGAGGTGGTACTGGAGAACTTCATGTACCAACACGTAAGGGACACTACAAGAGAGAGAGGAGAGGATGAACCAGCAAGGCTGGACTTAGTATTCACCTTCAGTAGTGCAGATATCGAGGACATCACATATGAAAGACCCCTTGGGGCCAGTGACCATGTGGTTTTAAGCTTCGAATACACAGTAGAGCTACAAGTGGAGGGAGAAGCAGGAAGGCCAGGACGAATGAAGCCAAACTACAAGAAAGGGGACTACACAGGAATGAGGAACTACCTGAACGGGGTTCAGTGGGACAGAGAACTGGCAGGGAAGCCAGTTAATGAGATGATGGAATATGTAGCAACAAAATGCAAGGAGGCTGAGGAGAGGTTTGTACCCAAGGGTAACAGGAGTAATGAAAAAGCCAGGATGAGCCCATGGTTTACCCAAAGGTGCAGGGAGGCAAAAACCAAGTGTGCTAGGGAATGGAAGAAATATAGAAGGCAAAGGACCCAGGAGAATAAGGAGAACAGTCGTAGAGCCAGAAACGAATATGCACAGATAAGAAGGGAGGCCCAAAGACAATATGAAAATGACATAGCAGCGAAAGCCAAATCTGACCCGAAACTGTTGTACAGCCACATCAGGAGGAAAACAACAGTCAAGGACCAGGTAATCAGGCTAAGGAAGGAAGGAGGAGAGACAACAGGAAATGACCGTGAAGTATGTGAAGAACTCAACAAGAGATTCAAAGAAGTGTTCACAGAGGAGACAGAAGGGACTCCAGAAAGACGGAGAGGTGGGGCACACCACCAAGTGCTGGACACAGTGCACACAACCGAGGAAGAAGTGAAGAGGCTTCTGAGTGAGCTAGATACCTCAAAGGCAATGGGGCCAGATAACATCTCCCCATGGGTATTGAGAGAGGGAGCAGAGGCGCTATGTGTACCCCTAACAACAATATTCAATACATCTATCGAAACAGGGAGATTGCCTGAGGCATGGAAGACAGCAAATGTAGTCCCAATCTTTAAAAAAGGAGACAGACATGAAGCGTTAAACTACAGACCAGTGTCACTGACATGTATAGTATGCAAAATCATGGAGAAGATTATCAGGAGAAGAGTGGTGGAACACCTAGAAAGGAATGATCTCATCAACAGCAGCCAGCATGGTTTCAGGGACGGGAAATCCTGTGTCACAAACCTACTGGAGTTCTATGACATGGTGACAGCAGTAAGACAAGAGAGAGAGGGGTGGGTGGATTGCATTTTCTTGGACTGCAAGAAGGCGTTTGACACAGTTCCCCACAAGAGATTGGTGCAAAAACTGGAGGACCAAGCAGGGATAACAGGGAAGGCACTACAGTGGATCAGGGAATACTTGTCAGGAAGACAGCAGCGAGTCATGGTACGTGGCGAGGTGTCAGAGTGGGCACCTGTGACCAGCGGGGTCCCGCAGGGGTCAGTCCTAGGACCAGTGCTGTTTCTGGTATTTGTGAACGACATGACGGAAGGAATAGACTCTGAGGTGTCCCTGTTTGCAGATGACGTGAAGTTGATGAGAAGAATACACTCGATCGAAGACCAGGCAGAACTACAAAGGGATCTGGACAGGCTGCAGACCTGGTCCAGCAATTGGCTCCTGGAGTTCAATCCCACCAAGTGCAAAGTCATGAAGATTGGGGAAGGGCAAAGAAGGCCGCAGACGGAGTACAGTCTAGGGGGTCAGAGACTACAAACCTCACTCAAGGAAAAAGATCTTGGGGTGAGTATAACACCAGGCACATCTCCTGAAGCGCACATCAACCAAATAACTGCTGCAGCATATGGGCGCCTAGCAAACCTCAGAACAGCATTCCGATATCTTAATAAGGAATCGTTCAGGACCCTGTACACCGTATACGTTAGGCCCATATTGGAGTATGCGGCACCAGTTTGGAACCCACACCTAGCCAAGCACGTAAAGAAACTAGAGAAAGTGCAAAGGTTTGCAACAAGACTAGTCCCAGAGCTAAGAGGTATGTCCTACGAGGAGAGGTTAAGGGAAATCAACCTGACGACACTGGAGGACAGGAGAGATAGGGGGGACATGATAACGACATACAAAATACTGAGGGGAATTGACAAGGTGGACAAAGACAGGATGTTCCAGAGTTTGGACACAGCAACAAGGGGACACAGTTGGAAGCTAAAGACACAGATGAATCACAGGGATGTTAGGAAGTATTTCTTCAGCCACAGAGTAGTCAGTAAGTGGAATAGTTTGGGAAGCGATGTAGTGGAGGCAGGATCCATACATAGCTTTAAGCAGAGGTATGATAAAGCTCACGGCTCGGGGAGAGTGACCTAGTAGCGATCAGTGAAGAGGCGGGGCCAGGAGCTCGGACTCGACCCCCGCAACCTCAACTAGGTGAGTACAACTAGGTGAGTACACACATATATATATATATATATATATACATATATATATATATATATATATATATATATATATATATATATATATATATATATATATATATATATATATATATATATATATATATATATATATATATATATATATATATAGGGATGTACCACCTCTAGAACTGTTCTGGGTACCCTCATCCTCAGAGAAAAGAATAAACTTGTTTCAGGGAAAACTCAAGGTTCTCCCTAAAGCTGTTTGAGAATTTTCTCCTACCACCCCCTATATTTCAAGTATGTTTTATTTAAAGACAAAATACATTGGCCAAACATTCACAAAAATACAACAGAAAGTAAAACAACATAGGTAACTCAGAGCTACATCTCGAATACTTCGTCCAGCTCCCCTGCGGTGGGCCGCGTGCCCAGAATGCTGCAGGCATTTCCTCTCTGGATCGCAACACTGAGTCTCTGAAAGAGGAAGCTGGTCGCCCTGTGGTCCTTGGTTTCTATGATGAGCTTTTCATCCAGCTCTTTGAGGAACTTTAGGGCACACTTGCCCCATGCTCCAAGGATCTCCGACCCTATTGGAATGAAGTTATAGCAAGGGGGAAGGTCTTTATATTTTCGGATCTTCTGGGTCTCCCTGTGGCTGGCAGCTCCACCCCCTTCCACTACGGAGTATGGCAAGTATGTGTCTGCCAATGTGGCGGCACATGTGTAGTCCCAGGCAATCTGCTTTCCATCCTTCCAGGGTAGCATAGTGGCTCCATCAGGACGCTTTTGACTTCCATCAGACCTCTGTGCTTGGGGTTCCCGTTGAGCTGGGCAACGGGCTGTGGCGAGGCTGGCTTCTCTTTATGATGTCACTGACCTCCTCATGTCTGGCATATTTCCCTTCTGCTGTGTGACACACGAGACCATGAAATCCGAATTGATCAGCTGTCACCCTGCCGCAAATACACCTATGTTCGGTGAGGATGGGGGCGGCTAGGCGAAGAGCAACACCAATCCGAATGTCCTGTGGGTCGAGACAGGTGCCCAGGGAGGAATTGGAAACAGCTAACAGGAAATCTCCTGAGTGTGGTGCCTTCACTGCCAGGAGACGAGCTTTGTCCTTTCCTGAAGCATTGGAGAGCATTGTGTTGGCGATTTTTTCCATGATCGGTTTGTCCCAGTGGGACTGTTTGTGCTCTTTGGGAGGAGCTGGTCTACTGGAGGAGTCTGTAAGGGTGTCCCACCGAATCGCTGCTTCAGTAAACCTGGGGTCTTGAGCTCCTACCATGTCTCTCAAGCTTTCGTGAACTATCTTCTTGACTAATGCACTGGAAGCCAAACACGAAGACAGAAAAGCAGGTAAAGCAACATGCGTTGCTTTGCGCACCCCTATACCTCCCAGTCGCACTGGGAGGGTTGCCTGATCCCATTGCTCATCCTCTAGTGACAGGTTCAGTGCCTTCTTAAAAGTTGATCTCAGGTGTGCGTCATATTCATCAAGTGTTGGGTTGTCAAAAGAGGGTGCACACCTCAGGAAGTAAGTGAGTCTTGGCATAGTAAGACACCTTGTGAGGAGATACAGGGCATCATGGGCATCAAGATCGCTTATTCTCTCCTCCATTTTCAGCAGGTCATTCAATTTGTCCCTGAGGACAGTGTCGATGGCCTGGTGACCCAGCGGTGCTCCCAAGAGGGTACTGTTGGACAGAGTGGTAGTTGAGACTTCCGGGAGGATTCTTCCCACAGCATTGATTATTTCCTGGTTCGCTGTGATGATTTCACACTTGGTGGGATTGAGGATGAGTCCCAAGTCTTCTCCCTGTGTTTTCACCAGTTTTAGGTCCCCTACCAGGGACTCTTCAGTACCTGCCAGAGTGCCGTCATCCAGGTACCAGATATTGAGCTCACAGCATAGGCTGGAAGTTAGTTCTCTTATTGCCAAGCAGAAGAGAAGTGGAGCGAGTGGGTCACCCTGCTGAACACCCTCTGATGATTGAATTTCATGTTCTCCAAACAAAAGAATTGAGGGTTTGCTGTAGCCGGCTGAAATGAAGGGAAAAAGACTGGGGAACCGATCCTGAACAGCTGGCAAAACAGCATCTCTCTTCACCATATTAAAGGCATTTCTAAAATCAAGTTTGACTATGGCCTTGTCTTCTGGTAGGTCCCTGATGTAGGCCCTTGCGGCATAAGCTGCGGCTTCACTGCCTTGAGAGACCCCAAAGCCCAGTTGGTGTGGCTGGAGTAAAGTGGCAGCTTCTAGACGAATGTTTCTCACTGCTGCTTTGGCAATGAGACTGCGAAGAGTGTTTTCAACGGCAATGGGTCTGATTCCCCCATCCCTCTTCTTCAAAGCACATAGTGAGGCTCTAAAAAAGAAAGGTTTAATTTCTTCTGGGATTCGCCCAGCCAGGCAATTGTTGACGAAAGTTGTTAACTCGGTGAGAAGAATTGATGCAGATTCACCGAGTACTGGATTTACCATCTCTTTGAGGTGCTGAGGTCGAATATATATATATATATATATATATATAATATATATTATATAATATATATATATATATATATATATATATATATATATATATATATATATATATATATATATATATATATATATATATATATATATATATATATATATATATATATATATATATATATATATATATATATATATATATATATATATATATATATATATATATATATATATATATATATATATATATATGACAGCTCTAGGCCTCTCGTGTTGCAATCATTACATCATCAGGAGCTTGCAATGTTGCAGAGAGTCGTTTCCCTGAACGAATCTGCTGGATTTACTGCTCTAATTTTGCAACACTGCAAGCTCCTGATGATATGTTAGTTGCAACACGAGAGGCCTAGAACTATCATTAAAAATTAAAAAAAACAACTTTGTTATAATAGACTGAACGTGTTTATATATTCATGAGTACAGCTGTGCTGAGGAATTTACTCACTGAACTGTAAAGTATGAGGACACTCTTGATTGAAGATGTGGAGTAAGAGTAAGAACAAGAGTAAGAGTAAGAGCAAGAGTAAGAGTAAGAACAAGAGTAAGAGCAAGAGTAAGAACAAGAGTAAGAGCAAGAGTAAGAACAAGAGTAAGAGCAAGAGTAAGAACAAGAGTAAGAGCAAAAGTAAGAACAAGAGTAAGAACAAGAGTAAGAACAAGAGTAAGAACAAGAGTAAGAGCAAGAGTAAGAGCAAGAGTAAGAACAAGAGTAAGAACAAGAGTAAGAGCAAGAGTAAGAACAAGAGTAAGAACAAGAGTAAGAGCAAGAGTAAGAGCAAGAGTAAGAACAAGAGTAAGAGCAAGAGTAAGAGTAAAAACAAGAGTAAGAACAAAAGTAAGAATAAGAGTAAGAACAAGAGTAAGAACAAGAGTAAGAACAAGAGTAAGAGTAAGAGTAAGAACAAGAATAAGAACAAGAGTAAGAACAAGAGTAAGAACAATAGCAAGAGCAAGAGTAAGAACAAGAGTAAGAGTAAAAACAAGAGTAAAAACAAGAGTAAGAACAAGAGTAAGAACAAGAGTAAGAGCGAGAGTAAGAACAAGAGTAAGAGCGAGAGTAAGAACAAGAGTAAGAACAAGAGTAAGAAAATGAGTAAGAGTAAGAACAAGAGTAAGAGCAAGAGAAAGAACAAGAGTAAGAACAAGAGTAAGAAAAAGAGTAAGAACAAGAGTAAGAGCTAGAGTAATAACAGGAGTAAGAACAAGAGTAAGAGCGAGAGAGAGAACAAGAGTAAGAACAAGAGTAAGAACAAGAGTAAGAACAAGAGTAAGAACAAGAGTAAGAACAAGAGTAAGAACAAGAGTAAGAGCGAGAGTCAGAACAAGAGTAAGAGCAAGAGTAAGAACAAGAGTAAGAGCGAGAGTGAGAACAAGAGTAAGAACAAGAGTAAGAACAAGAGTAAGAACAAGAGTAAGAGCAAGAGTAATAACAAGAGTAAGAACAAGAGTAAGAACAAGAGTAAGAGCGAGAGTAAGAACAAGAGTAAGAACAAGAGTAAGAACAAGAGTAAGAACAAGAGTAAGAACAAGAGTAAGAACAAGAATAAGAGCAAGAGTAAGAGTAAGAACAAGAGTAACAACAAGAGTAAGAACAAGAGTAAGAGTAAGAACAAGAGTAAGAGTAAGAACAAGAGTAACAACAAGAGTAAGAGCAAGAGTAAGAGTAAGAACAAGAGTAACAACAAGAGTAAGAACAAGAGTAAGAGTAAGAACAAGATTAAGAACAAAAGTAAGAACGAGAGTAAGAACAAGAGTAAGAGCAAGAGTAAGAACAAGAGTAAGAGTAAGAACAAGATTAAGAACAAGAGTAAGAACAAGAGTAAGAGTACGAGTAAGAACAAGAGTAAGAACAAGAGTAAGAACAAGAATAAGAACAAGAGTAAGAGCAAGAATAAGAACAAGAGTAAGAACAAGAGTAAGAACAAGAGTAAGAACAAGAGTAAGAACAAGAGTAAGAACAAGAGTAAGAACAAGAGTAAGAACAAGAGTAAGAGTAAGAACAAGAGTAAGAACAAGAGTAAGAACAAGAGTAAGAACAAGAGTAAGAACAAGAGTAAGAGTAAGAGTAAGAACAAGAGTAAGAACAAGAGTAAGAACAAGAGTAAGAACAAGAGTAAGAACAAGAGTAAGAGTAAGACTAAGAACAAGAGTAAGAACAAGAGTAAGAACAAGAGTAAGAACAAGAGTAAGAACAAGAGTAAGAACAAGAGTAAGAACAAGAGTAAGAACAAGAGTAAGAACAAGAGTAAGAGTAAGACTAAGAACAAGAGTAAGAACAAGAGTAAGAACAAGAGTAAGAACAAGAGTAAGAGTAAGACTAAGAACAAGAGTAAGAGTAAGACTAAGAACAAGACTAAGAACAAGAGTAAGAACAAGAGTAAGAGTAAGACTAAGAACAAGACTAAGAACAAGAGTAAGAACAAGAGTAAGAACAAGAGTAAGAGTAAGACTAAGAACAAGAGTAAGAGTAAGACTAAGAACAAGACTAAGAACAAGAGTAAGAACAAGAGTAAGAACAAGAGTAAGAACAAGAGTAAGAACAAGAGTAAGAACAAGAGTAAGAACAAGAGTAAGAACAAGAGTAAGAACAAGAGTAAGAACAAGAGTAAGAGCAAGAGTAAGAACAAGAGTAAGAACAAGAGTAAGAATAAGACTAAGAACAAGAGTAAGAACAAGAGTAAGAACAAGATTAAGAACAAGAGTAAGAACAAGAGTAAGACTAAGAACAACAGTAAGAGTAAGACTAAGAACAAGAGTAAGAACAAGAGTAAGAACAAGATTAAGATCAAGAGTAAGAACAAGAGTAAGAACAAGAGTAAGAGTAAGACTAAGAACAAGAGTAAGAGTAAGACTAAGAACAAGAGTAAGAACAAGAGTAAGAACAAGATTAAGAACAAGAGTAAGAACAAGAGCAAGAGCAAGAGTAAGAATAAGACTAAGAACAAGAGTAAGAACAAGAGTAAGAACAATAGTAATAACAAGAGTAAGAACAAGAGTAAGAGTAAGACTAAGAACAAGAGTAAGAACAAGAGTAAGAACAAGAGTAAGAACAAGAGTAAGAGTAAGACTAAGAACAAGAGTAAGAACAAGAGTTAGAACAAGAGTAAGAGTAAGACTAAGAACAAGAGTAAGAACAAGAGTTAGAACAAGATTAAGAACAAGTGTCAGAACAAGAGTAAGAGTAAGAACAAGAGTAAGAGTAAGAACAAGAGTAAGAGTAAGAGTAAGAGTAAGAACAAGAGTAAGAGTAAGAGTAAGAGTAAGAGTAAGAACAATAGTAAGAACAAGAGTAAGAGTAAAAACAAGAGTAAGAACATGAGTAAGAGCAAGAGTAAGAGTAAGAGTAAGAACAAGAGAAAGAACAAGAGTAAGAGTAAGAACAAGAGTAAGAGTAAGAACAAGAGTAAGAGCAAGAGTAAGAACAAGAGTAAGAGTAAGAACAAGAGTAAGAGTAAGAACAAGAGTAAGAGTAAGAAGAATAGTAAGAACAAGAGTAAGAGTAAGAACAAGAGTAAGAACAAGAGTAAGAGTAAGAACAAGAGTAAGAACAAGAGTAAGAACAAGAGCAAGAGTAAGAACAATAGTAAGAACAAGAGTAAGAGTAAAAACAAGAGTAAGAACATGAGTAAGAGCAAGAGTAAGAGTAAGAGTAAGAGTAAGAACAAGAGTAAGAGTAAGAACAAGAGTAAGAGCAAGAGTAAGAACAAGAGTAAGAGTAAGAACAAGAGTAAGAGTAAGAGCAAGAGTAAGAACAAGAGTAAGAGTAAGAACAAGAGTAAGAGTAAGAACAAGAGTAAGAGTAAGAGCAAGAGTAAGAACAATAGTAAGAACAAGAGTAAGAGTAAGAACAAGAGTAAGAACAAGAGTAAGAGTAAGAACAAGAGTAAGAACAAGAGTAAGAACAAGAGTAAGAGTAAGAACAAGAGTAAGAGTAAGAACAAGAGTAAGAACAAGAGTAAGAACATGAGTAAGAGCAAGAACAAGAGTAAGAGTAAGAACAAGAGTAAGAGTAAGAGTAAGAGTAAGAGTAAGAACAAGAGTAAGAACAAGAGTAAGAGTAAGAACAAGAGTAAGAGTAAGAGTAAGAGTAAGAACAAGAGTAAGAACAAAAGTAAGAGTAAGAACAAGAGTAAGAGTAAGAACAAGAGTAAGAGTAAGAACAAGAGTAAGAACATGAGTAAGAGCAAGAGTAAGAGTAAGAACAAGAGTAAGAACAAGAGTAAGAACAAGAGTAAGAACAAGAGTAAGAGTAAGAACAAGAGTAAGAGTAAGAACAAGAGTAAGAGTAAGAACAAGAGTAAGAACAAGAGTAAGAACAAGAGTAAGAACAAGAGTAAGAACAAGAGTAAGAACAAGAGAGAGAGTAAGACCAAGAGCAAGGGTAAGAGTAATAGTAAAAGTAAGAGTAAGAGTAATAGTAAAAGTATGAGTAAGAGTAATAGTAAAAGTATGAGTAAGAGTAATAGTAAGAGTAAGAGTAAGAGTCCTGGGAGAGACGTGTCAGCAGTGCGCCTCACAACATGTAGTGTTACACACAAGTTTATTTGACGAACCTGTTGTAATAAACCCACACGAGCAGTGCAGGGAGAGCCAGGGTGAGCCAGAGAGAGCCAGGGTGAGCCAGGGTGAGCCAGAGAGAGCCAGGGTGAGCCAGGGTGAGCCAGAGAGAGCCAGGGTGAGCCAGGGTGAGCCAGGGTGAGCCAGGGTGAGCCAAGGTGAGCGAGGGAGAGCCAGGGAGAGCCAGGAAGAGCCGGAAGAGCCAGGGAGAGCCAGGGTGAGCCAGGGTAAGCCAGGGTGAGCCAAGGTGAGCCAGGGAGAGCCAGGGTGAGCCAGGGTGAGCCAGGGAGAGCCAGGGTGAGCCAGGGTGAGCCAGGGAGAGCCAGGGAGAGCCAGGGTGAGCCAAGGTGAGCCAGGGAGAGCCAAGGTGAGCCAGGGTGAGCCAAGGTGAGCCAGGGAGAGCCAGGGAGAGCCAGGGAGAGCCAGGGTGAGCCAGGGTGAGCCAGGGAGAGCCAGGGTGAGCCAGGGTGAGCCAGGGAGAGCCAGGGTGAGCCAGGGTGAGCCAGGGTGAGCCAGGGAGAGCCAGGGTGAGCCAGGGTGAGCCAGGGTGAGCCAGGGAGAGCCAGAGTGAGCCAAGGTGAGCCAGGGAGAGCCAAGGTGAGCCAGGGTGAGCCAGGGTGAGCCAAGGTGAGCCAGGGAGAGCCAGGGAGAGCCAGGGTGAGCCAGGGAGAGCCAGGGAGAGCCAGGGTGAGCCAAGGTGAGCCAGGGTGAGGCAGGGAGAGCCAGGGTGAGCCAGGGAGAGCCAGGGTGAGCCAGGGTGAGCCAGGGAGAGCCAGGAAGACCCGGAAGAGCCAGGGAGAGCCAGGATGAGCCAGGGTGAGCCAGGGTGAGCCAGGGTGAGCCAGGAAGAGCCAGGGTGAGCCAGGGTGAGCCAGGGTGAGCCAGGAAGAGCCAGGATGAGGCAGGGTGAGCCAGGATGAGCCAGGGTGAGCCAGGGCGAGCCAGGGTGAGCCAGGGTGAGCCAGGGAGAGCCAGGGTGAGCCAGGGAGAGCCAGGGTGAGCCAGGGAGAGCCAGGGAGAGCCAGGGAGAGCCAGGGTGAGCCAAGAAGAGCCAGGGAGAGCCAGGGTGAGCCAGGGAGAGCCAGGGAGAGCCAGGGTGAGCCAGGGTGAGCCATGGAGAGCCAGGGTGAGCCAGGGTGAGCCAGGGTGAGCCAGGGTGAGCCAGGGAGAGCCAGGAAGAGCCGGAAGAGCCAGTGAGAGCCAGGATGAGCCAGGGTGAGCCAGGGTGAGCCAGGAAGAGCCAGGGTGAGCCAGGGTGAGCCAGGGTGAGCCAGGGTGAGGCAAGAAGAGCCAGGAAGAGCCAGGGTGAGCCAGGGTGAGCCAGGATGAGCCAGGGTGAGCCAGGGTGAGCCAGAGAGAGCCAGGGTGAGCCAGGGTGAGCCAGGGAGAGCCAGGGTGAGCCAGGGAGAGCCAGGGTGAGCCAGGGAGAGCCAGGGAGAGCCAGGGTGAGCCAGGGAGAGCCAGGGAGAGCCAGGGTGATCCAGGGAGAGCCAGGGAGAGCCAGGTAGAGCCAGTGTGAGTCAGGGAGAGCCAGAGTGAGCCAGGGAGATCCAGGGAGAGCCAGGGTGATCCAGAGAGAGCGAAGGTGAGCCATGGAGAGCCAGGGTGAGCCAGGGAGAGCCAGGGTGAGCCAGGGTGAGCCATGGAGAGCCAGGGTGAGCCAGGGTGAGCCAGGGTGAGCCAGGGAGAGCCAGAGAGAGCCAGGGTGAGCCAGGGAGAGCCAGGGAGAGCCAGAGAGAGCCAGGGAGAGCCAGGGTGAGTCAGGGAGAGCCAGAGTGCGCCAGGGAGAGCCAGGGTGAGCCAGAGAGAGCCAGGGTGAGCCAGAAAAAGCCAGGGTGAGCCAGGGTGAGCCAGAGAGAGCGAAGGTGAGCCATGGAGAGCCAAGGTGAGCCAGGGAGAGCCATGATGAGCCAGGGTGAGCAAGGGTGAGCCAGGGAAAGTTCAGATGAGCCAGGGAGAGCCATGAAGAGCCAGGGTGAGCCATGGAGAGCCAGGGAGAGCCAGGGAGAGCCAGGGTGAGCCATGGAGAGCCAGGGAGAGCCAGGGTGAGCCAGGCAGAGCCACGGTCAGCCGTGGAGAGCCGTGGCGAGCCAGGGTGAGCCAGGAAGAGCCAGGGAGAGCCAGGGTGGGCCAGGATGAGCCAGAATGAGCCAGGGAGAGGCAGGGAGAGCCAGAGAGAGCCAGGAAGAGCCAGGATGAGCCAGGGAGAGCCAGAGAGAGTCAGGGAGAGCCAGGGAGAGCCAGGGTGAAAGAGGAGAGCCAGGGGAGAGAGGAGAGCTAGGGAGAGAGAAGAGGGTCAGGGTGAGAGAGAGAGAGATGAGCCATGGAGGTGTAACAGGGAGCCCATGGGAAAAGAGGAAGCCCATAATAATAACAACAATAATAATAATAATAATAATAATAATAATAATAATAATAATAATAATAAATAAATAATAATGATAATTATAATAATAATAATGATTAATAATAATAATCATAATAATGATTACTACTACTACTACTACTACTACTACTACTACTACTACTACTAATAATAATAATAATAATAATAATAATAATAATATTAATAATAATAATAATAATCTTTAATTCTACAAGTACAGGTATAAGGTATACAGTCCTAGTTGACATCAATAACATACTACTATATAGAAAGCCGCTTGCTATGCAGAGCATCTCAAGAAATTAGGCCAATTTTGTAACACGTCCTAATGTTTCCACCCGTACCGGGGATCGAACCCCTGACCTTAGTGTGTGAACTGAGTGAGCCCGCAGTCGAGCCAAATGGAAGAACATAGGAAGAGACCAAGAGGAATGTTGGGAGGAATATTCCTCTTGCAGGCTGCCACGTAGGACCTGCTATGCAGGACCTGCCATGCAGGACCTTCCATGCAGGACCTGCCACTCAAGACCTGTCACTCAAGACCTTCCATGCAGGACCTGCCACTCAAGACCTGTCACTCAAGACCTACCATGCAGGACCTGCCACTCAAGACCTGTTATGCAGGACCTGCCACTCAATACCTGTCATGCAGGACCTGCCACTCAAGACCTGTCATGCAGGACCTGTCACTCAAGACCTGTCATGCAGGACCTGCCACTCAAGACCTGTCATGCAAGACCTGTCACTCAAGACCTGTCATGCAGGACCTGCCACTCAAGACCTGTCATGCAGGACCTGCCACTCAAGACCTGTTATGCAGGACCTGCCACTCAAGACCTGTCACGCAGGACCTGCCACTCAAGACCTGTCACGCAGGACCTGTCACTCAAGACCTGTCACGCAGGACCTCACACGAATCCCATCGGAAGAATCCTTCAACTCTTTTCCTCTCCTTAACAGTAATCCTGAATAAAGGTCTTAGCTATGAGTCCTACCCTTAAGGGCCTCTGAAGACATGGCTGAAGGATGCACAAGGACTCTGAAGGATCTCAAACACCTGACTGACAATAATTGGCCAGGCGGCTGCTATCCTACTTGATGTGACAGACTGACCAATTGATGGTGTCTTCTTGGGCAGAGATGAACGTGTAAGTACTCTGCTCGACGCTCGAAGGATGTACTTAGGAAATCCTTCAGGGGATATCATCACGTCCTACCGTAGTATCCTGCTGGTGTCGACGTGCTGGCAAGACCAGTAGTGAGTTGTAGTCCGTCAAGAGGCGCCTTGACAGCAACGTTGAGTGGGTGAAGCTAAAACTGGCAACACACGACATCCAAACCTTCTTAAACCTACGCCCATCTGCTCACACCCACGCCCATCTTCTCACACCCACGCCCACCTGCTCACACCCACCTACCCAAACCCACACTTTCCCCACCTCCACATATGACATGAGAATATTACATTTCTTTTCCTTATCGGAAGAGGACGAGGGTACAGACCAACTTTTGTAAGCACTGTGTGTGTGTGTGTGTGTGTGTGTGTGTGTGTGTGTGTGTGTGTGTGTGTGTGTGTGTGTGTGTGTGTGTGTGTGTGTGTGTGTGTGTGTGGTTGTCACCAAAGATACACTTGCTCACACCTGCAACAGCTGTATGTATCACGTCTTCCCCAGGGCGAGTCTCGCATCTTACATTTAAAGCTACGTTGTGATGCTGTAGCGACCGCGAGAGATAGAAACGAGTTGTCCTGAACCTCCTGCACAGAGTGAGAAAACTGAAACGTGAGAATAATGATAAAATTCACCAGTGCTTTGTATGTGACGGACAAATTCTAACAAGAACAACAAATGTAGGTCGAGTGTACTATATTACAAATGAAAATGAACTAGCGAACTTCCTTCATGATGCAAACATTACAGATTCTGACTGATATTAGTGACCAAATCCTTGTACTGTGTTGGTGTATGTTATTAAGCCATTATTGAACTAATCCTTGTACTATCACCTCCTGGATAGTATTTACTACCTCATTATCCCAGGTGTCCTACAACTATCACCTCCTGGATAGTATTTACTACCTCATTATCCCAGGTGTCCCACACAGTTCCTTGTGTGACCCAATTTGTGTTATCTTCTCAGATTTCCCTTTCACAATTTATTACTTGTTAATAAGATACTCTTTAATAATATCTGTATTACCATTTATTCCTACTTAAGTACTGTTGTAATTCTCTTATAATCTTAACTAATTATCCCTTTACTCCCAAACTACAAATAACAAACTAGTGTATGTTCCTACTACACTACTGTGCAATTCCTTGTACCATCTTCCACTAACTAGTATCAACTATCTCAAATAATATTTCTTTAGTAATATTAATTGCTCAAACTTTATTCTATAAGGAAAATTCTACTCTCAGATTAATCTCGTATCACAGTGACTATCTATCCTTTAAAGGTTGTTTACCACTACTTAATTTAGTTCGTTTTTACATTTCTCCTGAAATAATTCTCTATATACCAATACACTATACTGCCCTTTATTCAGTAATTACTATACTCCTAATTCTAACAACAATTAAAGGGCAACTTTCAGGAGATTTAATATTTTTTTCCCTCTTGTCTATATAGTCACATTTGTTATAATACTCCAGGTGCTGTTGACTACCTCAGCTGCTACTGATTTTATTTTTAATACATTCGTTTATTATTATATTCACTAGCTTCTTTATTTTAGCTGTAAATATCTACCGTAGTTCATAAACTCACATTTGTTAAAATAATTAAGGTGCTATTAGATGCTTAAGTGTATAACTGAATTATCTATTCTGTAATAATCCCTTTTCCTTTTAAATTTTTACAAGTTTTAGAATAATTACGGAGTCTTATTCATAAGTCTAGTTGTAGAGTCAATATAAATCTTATATTATTTTACTCAGAAAATCTAGTTTGTAAAATAACTCTCATCCTATGATGTTAACTTTTTTACTAAATGAATTACACGAATCAAACAGCAACTGTAATTACTACACAGCAGACCAAGCAAAGACATTACTCAGTGCAAACAATAACATAACCATCTTTAACTACAATGTCAGATCCTTGAGCAAACATTATGACGACCTCACAGCATTACTCAGTTCCCTTCATTCCAATATATCAATCATCACACTCACAGAAACCTGGCTTAAGCCTGATATTACAGATATTACCATTCCTGGCTACATGGCCATACACAACTGTAGAACAGACCAGCAAGGGGCAGGAACAGCTATATACTACTCAAATCAACTCGAATGTATCAATAAATCTTGCAAAAGGGACGAACATGGAGAATATATCATAGCCAAATTTAAATCAAAAGACCTGTAAAAACCCCTCACAGATATAAACATCCACAGAGTACCACAGTCAGACATTTACCACTTTAGTGAGAAACTAGAAACATGATTACTGATGCACACATGAATAAAGACCACCTACTACTAACAGGAGATTTCAACATTAACATACTACACGACCAGGACCCACAATTAACCGAATTCACGAACACAGTGAATAACTGCCTGTTGCTACCAGCAATATCTAAACCTACAAGAATCACAGAGACAAGTATTTCCTTAATAGACCACATCTGGACAAACACCATATCCCCTTTAAAATCAGACATAATCACAGACAACACTACAGACCACTACCCAACCTTTCTCATAACTAATCTGGGCAAACTACCAAAACACATTACTAAAGTAACCTTCACACTACATAACAAGACAGCAGTTAACAACTTTATAGCAGCTATGAATAACATCGATTGGCAAAATGAGCTTGAAACATATACAGATATGAATGAATGTATAAATAATTTTATTAAAAAAGCCCAAAGCCTCTGTAACAAACATTGCCCCCAAAAAAACTAAACAGATCACAGCAAAGAGACTGAATAATCCCTGGCTAACACCAAGCATCCTCAAATCCATTAACACAAAGCACAAATATGAAAAACAGTATAGAATGGGTCAAATAACTAGAGAAAAGTCTAAACGTTACTCGTTAGTAGTTACCAGCCTCATAAGAAGGTCTAAAAAATTGTATTATGAAAATAGATTACATAACATCAAAGGTGATATGGAAAAAACCTGGAAAACTCTATCTGGAATTCTTGGAACTAAAAAGTTATCCAAAAACAAAACAATCAAACTAACAAAATCAGATGAACCTCAACTCACACCTACTCACACCTTCTCACACCTTCTCACACCTACTCACACCTACTGAAACAGTAAACAGACTCAATGTTTTCTTCTCCACCATAGAACTAAAATCTAGGGAACAAAATACCAAGCGCAAACACCCGTCCATCAGACTACCTTATAGGTACCTACCCAAATACGTTATTCCTAGCTCCAACCAACCCACTAGAAGTTACACTCATCATAAACAACCTTAAAAACAAGGCAGGAGACATAAACAACTTGCCTGCTTTTATGTACAAAAAAGCTTCTCAAGTATTGTCACCAATTATTGCAACGCTCTTTAACAAATCCATTGAATCATCTACCTTCCCAACAATCCTCAAAATAGCGAAGGTCACTCCGATCCTTAAAGGAGGTGACCAAGCTGACTTGAATAACTATAGACCAATATCTAACTTACCACTGCTCTTTAAAAATATTTGAAAAGATAATTAATAGACGGATCTATTCCTACCTTGTCTTACGCAACATATTAAACCCTTGTTTGGATTCAGGAATAATAAAAGCACAAATGACGCTATCATACACATGCTAGAACTAATATATACCGCGCTTGAAAAGAAAGAAGTCCCGCTGGGCATTTTCATTGATTTATGTAAAGCTTTCGATACAGTCGACCATGAACTGCTGTACTCCGAATTAACGCACTATGGTATCAGAGGCCACTCCCTCAACTACCTAAAATCATACCTTAGTAACAGAACTCAATATGTGTATGAAAATGATGCAAACTCTTCCACCCAACAAATCACAGTAGGAGTTCCACAAGGAAGTGTCCTTGGACCACTTCTCTTTCTCATCTACATCAGTGATCTACCGAATGCATCACAGCTACTCAAACCCATATTATTTGCAGATGACATTACATATGTCTTTTCCCACCCAAACACAGTCATACTCGCCAACACTGTCAATTCTGAATTACAGAAAATATCTGCCTGGATGATGACTAACAAACTTACCCTGAACACTGATAAAACCTATTTCATTCAGTTTGGAAACAAAGCTGCAAATGATCCAATTAACATAACGCTAAACGGATAATCAGTCACAAGACTCACAGAGGGAAAATTCCTAGGTATCCACCTTGACAGTAGCCTCAAGTTCCAGACACACATACAACAAATCACCAAGAAAATCTCCAAGACTGTAGACATACTATCAAAGATAAGGTACTTCGTTCCACAATCAGCTCTCCTGGCACTGTACCATTCACTCATATACCCTTATCTTACATATGGAATTTGTGCATGGGGATCAACAACATCCAATCACCTAAAACCTCTAATAACCCAGCAAAAGGCAGCAGTAAGAATGATAACAAATTCCCACTCCCGCCAGCATACTCCACCAATTTTCAAAAGTCTGAATCTGCCCACCATTAAGAACATCCATACTTATTCGTGTGCCTACTACATACACAGAACAATACACGCAAATATAAACCCCCCACTCAAACTTCTCCTCACCAACCTTAACAGGACACATGACCACAACACAAGACACAGATCTCTTTTTGATATACCTCGTGTCCATATCACACTGTGTAAAAACTCTATGCACATAAAGGGCCCCAAAATATGGAATTCATTACCAGAAGATATTAAAGTAACCCAGTCTGAAAATCAATTTAAGACTCTTCTCAAAAGCCACTTAATCACCCTAGACTAAATGCTAAATACTCAGTACACATTTACTCACTTACGTTCTCCCACATCATAACTTCAACAATCACTTTGAACCTTTTATCCATTGTTGACAGGAATATAGTTGAATCATTGTTTTCACAAAAAGCATTTTAGAATATGTGAATATATCTTTCGTCTTACACAAATTAGATTCACTTATAATTAATAATCTACTGTACAACTATGAAATAATTACTATCCTACTGTACAACTATGATATACTCCTTAGTGTTAAGTAGTCTGTAAGCCAATAAAGTTAAGTTGGTCCATAATGCCTAGGCATAATAGAGGCTCTCTATGCATTGCAACCCACTATTGTAAATATAAAATCTCAATGTACTGTTTGCAAAGACATAAAATAAATAAATAAATAAACAAATAAATAAAGTATTGTGATTGTAAGTAGTTTACCAATCTCAGACCCGGACCGATAAATACCGAAGAACCTACATCATTCATTCAATAATCAATCTCAGTCTTTCATCACTTATAGATTTTGTATTGGACTGATGAAGTCACTGTGTGGCGACACGGTTCTTCGAGAAGGATTCCCGTATGTTGCATAAATGTCTCAATTCTTCAAGTTGTAGGTTTTCCAAGCCATTTATCACTTATGAATTTTGTTTGTGATGTCAGGGCTAGTGATCTCAAGCTTTTTTTTGCGACGCCAGGGCTTGTGATCTTAAACTTTTGTTTGCGACGACAGGGGTAGTGATCTCAAGCTTTTGTTTGCGAGGCCAGGGCTAGTGATCTCAAGCTTTTGTCACAGATGACGTCTAGAGAATTTACAGAGAACCTTTACTGCACGTATAAGTTCCATCAAACACCTTAACTACTGAGAACGCCTGGAAGCACTTGACTTGTATTCACTAGAGCGCAGGCGAGAGAGATATATCATAATCTACACCTGGAAGATTCTGGAGGGACTGGTCCCTAATATGCACACAGCAATCACTCCATACGAAACCAAAAGACTTGGCAGGCGATGCAACATACCCCCAGTGAAAAGTAGGGGCGTCACTGGTACACTAAGAGAAAACACAGTAAGTGTCCGGAGCCCAAGACTGTTCAACAGCCTCCCACCAGCAATAAGGGGCATTACCGGTAGACCCCTGGTTGTCTTCAAGAGGGAGCTGGACAGATACCTAAAGACGGTGCCGGATCAGCCGGGCTGTGGTTCGTACGTTGGATTGCGTGCGGCCAGCAGTAACAGCCTGGTTGATCAGGCCCTGATCCACCAGGAGGCCTGGTCGTGGACCGGGCCACGGGGGCGTTGATCCTCGGTTGCCCTCCAGGTAGACTCCAGGTAGATATTTTTTTTCGTTTTGTTTGACCTATGTGAGTTTTATGAGTTTAGCACATGAGTATAAGGCATTCTTTAGTATATGGGTAGAGGGTATACTATCACTGATGACCAGGGACCTTAATCAGACTAACTTGTATCTCTGTAGTGACTAGTTTATTGTGCACCTCATATCCATCCTGTTGATGGTAGTGGCTAGTTTATTGTGCACCTCATATCCACCCTGTGGATGGTAGTGGCTAGTTTATTGTGCACCTCATATCCATCCTGTGGATGGTAGTGGCTAGTTTATTGTGCACCTCATATCCATCCTGTGGATGGTAGTGGCTAGTTTATTGTGCACCTCATATCCATCCTGTGGATGGTAGTGGCTAGTTTATTGTGTACCTCATACCCATCCTGTGGATGGTAGTGGCTAGTTTATTGAGTACCTCATATCCATCCTGTGGATGGTAGTGGCTAGTTTATTGTGCACCTCATATCCACCCTGTGGATGGTAGTGGCTAGTTTATGTACCTCATATCCATCCTGTGGATGGTAGTGGCTAGTTTATTGTGCACCTCATATCCATCCTGTGGATGGTAGTGGCTAGTTTATTGTGCACCTCATATCCATCCTGTGGATGGTAGTGGCTAGTTTATTGTGCACCTCATATCCATCCTGTGGATGGTAGTGGCTAGTTTATTGTGCACCTCATATCCATCCTGTGGATGGTAGTGGCTAGTTTATTGTGTACCTCATACCCATCCTGTGGATGGTAGTGGCTAGTTTATTGAGTACCTCATATCCATCCTGTGGATGGTAGTGGCTAGTTTATTGTGCACCTCATATCCATCCTGTGGATGGTAGTGGCTAGTTTATTGTGCACCTCATATCCATCCTGTGGATGGTAGTGGCTAGTTTATTGTGCACCTCATATCCATCCTGTGGATGGTAGTGGCTAGTTTATTGTGCACCTCATATCCATCCTGTGGATGGTAGTGACTAGTTTATTGAGTACCTCATATCCATCCTGTGGATGGTAGTGGCTAGTTTATTGTGCACCTCATATCCATCCTGTGGATGGTAGTGGCTAGTTTATTGAGTACCTCATATCCATCCTGTGGATGGTAGTGGCTAGTTTATTGTGCACCTCATATCCATCCTGTGGATGGTAGTGGCTAGTTTATTGTGCACCTCATATCCATCCTGTGGATGGTAGTGGCTAGTTTATTGAGTACCTCATATCCATCCTGTGGATGGTAGTGGCTAGTTTATTGTGCACCTCATATCCATCCTGTGGATGGTAGTGGCTAGTTTATTGAGTACCTCATATCCATCCTGTGGATGGTAGTGGCTAGCTTGTGTACCTCATATCCATCCTGTGGATGGTAGTGGCTAGTTTATTGTGCACCTCATATCCATCCTGTGGATGGTAGTGGCTAGTTTATTGTACACCTCATATTCATCCTGTGGATGGTAGTGGCTAGTTTGTGTACCTCATATCCATCCTGTGGATGGTAGTGGCTAGTTTATTGTGCACCTCATATCCATCCTGTGGATGGTAGTGGCTAGTTTGTGTACCTCATATCCATCCTGTGGATGGTAGTGGCTAGTTTATTGTGCACCTCATATCCATCCTGTGGATGGTAGTGGCTAGTTTATTGTTCACCTCATATCCACCCTGTGGATGGTAGTGGCTAGTTTATTGTGCACCTCATATCCATCCTGTGGATGGTAGTGGCTAGTTTATTGTGCACCTCATATCCATCCTGTGGATGGTAGTGGCTAGTTTATTGTGCACCTCATATCCATCCTGTGGATGGTAGTGGCTAGTTTATTGTGCACCTCATATCCACCCTGTGGATGGTAGTGGCTAGTTTATTGTGCACCTCATATCCACCCTGTGGATGGTAGTGGCTAGTTTATTGTGCACCTCATATCCACCCTGTGGATGGTAGTGGCTAGTTTATTGTGCACCTCATATCCATCCTGTGGATGGTAGTGGCTAGTTTATTGTGCACCTCATATCCATCCTGTGGATGGTAGTGGCTAGTTTATTGTGCACCTCATATCCATCCTGTGGATGGTAGTGGCTAGTTTATTGTGCACCTCATATCCATCCTGTGGATGGTAGTGGCTAGTTTATTGTGCACCTCATATCCATCCTGTGGATAGTATTGGCTAGTTTATTGTGCACCTCATATCCATCCTGTGGATGGTAGTGGCTAGTTTATTGTGCACCTCATATCCATCCTGTGGATAGTATTGGCTAGTTTATTGTGCACCTCATATCCATCCTGTGGATAGTATTGGCTAGTTTATTGTGCACCTCATATCCATCCTGTGGATAGTATTGGCTAGTTTATTGTGCACCTCATATCCATCCTGTGGATGGTAGCACACAAGGGTTAACAGGAGTACATCTGGATTTATATTTTCAATTGACGTAGCTGTTGCTATCAACTTTAGGATATTTACTTAATATGCTTGATATCTTATTTTCATAGGTCATAGGTTATTATATTATCTGTGTCTATAGTCCTCACATAGTCACCATAAGGCTGATCATAGACTTTACATTTAGTATGATTATCATGTGTTTGTCTGTCAAACTACCAGAAGTACTTGTAACCAAGTCTGAGCCTGGCCACTACAACATCAGTCAGTAACCAAGCCTAAGCCTGGCCACTACAACATCAGTCAGTAATCAAGCCTAAGCCTGGCCACTACAACATCAGTCAATAACCAAGCCTAAGCCTGGCCACTACAACATCAGTCAGTAATCAAGCCTAAGCCTGGCCACTACAACATCAGTCAATAACCAAGCCTAAGCCTGGCCACTACAACATCAGTCAGTAACCAAGTCTGAGCCTGGCCACTACAACATCAGTCAGTAATCAAGCCTAAGCCTGGCCACTACAACATCAGTCAGTAATCAAGACTAAGCCTGGCCACTACAACATCAGTCAGTAATCAAGCCTAAGCCTGGCCACTACAACATCAGTCAATAACCAAGCCTAAGCCTGGCCACTACAATATCAGTCAGTAACCAAGCCTAAGCCTGGCCACTACAATATAAGTCAGTAACCAAGTCTAAGCCTGGCCACTACAATATCAGTCAGTAACCAAGCCTAAGCCTGGCCATACAAAATATCAGTCAGTAACTAAGCCTAAGCCTGGCCACTACAATATAAGTCAGTAACCAAGTCTAAGCCTGGTCACTACAATATCAGTCAGTAACCAAGCCTAAGCCTGGCCATACAAAATATCAGTCAGTAACTAAGCCTAAGCCTGGCCACTACAATATAAGTCAGTAACCAAGTCTAAGCCTGGCCACTACAATATCAGTCAGTAACCAAGCCTAAGCCTGGCCATACAAAATATCAGTCAGTAACTAAGCCTAAGCCTGGCCACTACAATATCAGTCAGTATGTTCACTTTACAAGTTGCTCCCTATACGTATTTATCTACGTTCATGTTATCATAGTGAGTGACAGAGATATCTACTCAGGCTTCTAAATGCATTTCTCTGGCACTCAGTTTTATTATTTATTTCTCTTCTGATATTATTCACAATACTATACACAGACACACTAAAGTTATATTCTACATTTTCCCTCAGGTCACTTTCTTCGGCTAACATATCAACTTTATCATGAAGGAGTGATTCAATGTGTGATGGAATCCATAACGTTTGTATAGTAATTCCTATTCCTCTGATTTTTGAGTATCAATACCTGGCTTCTCTAATAAGCATGTTGTTAGAGTCATTATGTGAATCAAGAACCTTCACTGATGACACAGAATCAGTAATAATCATGGTTAAATTCAGTGTCATAAGTTAACTTTAGCATCATTAGGATGGCAAGCAATTCAGTTTGCAGTGTAGGCGCCCAGTTGGTAATTCTTATACCTAACTCAATATATAATCGGTAATTCTACCAACATTATTACAACATAGTTCCTATTGCTTTTAACTAAGGAGCTGACGTAAGGACTTTGACTTCTACTACGAGAGCTACAAGGACTGCTAAGATATCATTATCGGCTGCCTTCACTACTGAGACAAGCCAGAATGGAGTCATAACCAGTTGCTCACCTGCCAGCCTTCGTGACGATCATCTCAGTACCAAGCTCATTGAACTCATCCCAGAGTGCCTTCATCTCCAGGCTCGCTGACACTCACCCGCTTGGCGTGTAGCGGTTTCTTCTGATGCTGATCCTGCTGTTGCTGCTGCTGATTCTGCTGGTGGGTCTTGTCAGCTAGAGCCACGGGCTCCTCCTTGTGGTCTTTGAGAGGGGAGTGTGGGGAGTCATGGCGGGTCTTGCCATGAGTTCCATGGGTTGGGGGACACATCAGCTGAGAGGAGTAACCCATATAGTCGTCTCTGCCCTTCCCCGCCGCCAGCAGGCACGCTGCAGGGAGAGAACCACCGTCTGAGTGGAGGGAGGGAGAAAGCTGGTGTCAGTCAAGGGAGAGAGAAAGTGGAAACAGACATAAACACGGAAGAATAAGTGAAAGATTAACGGGGACGGCACAGAAAACATTCTGAATTTGCATTATACAACGATCAGAGGAAAATGAATCTACTCAGGGAGGAAAACCCACCTCAGGGAGATGCAAACCTCAGCTGACTCAGGGAGATGCAAACCTCAGCTGACTCAGGGAGATGCAAACCTCAGCTGACTCAGGGAGATGCAAACCTCAGCTGACTCAGGGAGATGCAAACCTCAGCTGACTCAGGGAGATGCAAACCTCAGCTGACTCAGGGAGATGCAAACCTCAGCTGACTCAGGGAGATGCAAACCTCAGCTGACTCAGGGAGATGCAAACCTCAGCTGACTCAGGGAGATGCAAACCTCAGCTGACTCAGGGAGATGCAAACCTCAGCTGACTCAGGGAGAAAATACTTCACTTATATTATGAACAATACGTTCGACTGCCTCGCTAGTTAACCAGGACACAACACAACACAACACAACACAACACAACACAATACAATACAATACAATACAATACAACACAACACAACACAACACAACACAATACAATACAATACAACACAACACAACACAATACAACACAACACAACACAACACAATACAACACAACACAACACAACACAACACAACACAATACAATACAATACAACACAACACAACACAATACAATACAACACAACACAACACAACACAACACAACACAATACAACACAACACAACACAACACAACACAACTCAACACAACACAATACAACACAACACAACACAACACAACACAACACAACACAATACAATACAACACAACACAACACAACACAACACAATACAACACAACACAATACAACACAACACAATACAACCCAACACAATACAACACAACACAATACAACACAATACAACACAACACAACACAACACAACACAATACAACACAACACAACACAACACAATACAATACAACACAACACAACACAATACAACACAATACAACACAACACAATACAACACAACACAATACAACACAACACAATACAACACAACACAACACAACACAATACAACACAACACAACACAACACAACACAACACAATACAACACAACACAATACAACACAACACAATACAACACAACACAACACAATACAACACAACACAACACAACACAATACAACACAATACAACACAACACAACACAACACAACACAATACAACACAATACAACACAACACAATACAACACAACACAACAATACACAACACAACACAACACAATACAACACAACACAATACAATACAACAACACAACACAACACAATACAACACAATACAACACAACACAACACAACACAACACAACACAATACAACACAACACAATACAACACAACACAATACAACACAACACAATACAACACAACACAACAATACACAACACAATACAACACAACACAATACAACACAACACAACACAACACAACACAATACAACACAATACAACACAACACAATACAACACAACACAACAATACACAACACAACACAACACAATACAACACAACACAATACAATACAACAACACAACACAACACAATACAACACAATACAACACAACACAACACAACACAACACAATACAACACAACACAATACAACACAACACAACACAATACAACACAACACAATACAACACAACACAACAATACACAACACAATACAATACAACACAACACAATACAACACAACACAATACAACACAACATAATACAACAAAACACAACACAACACAATACAACACAACACAATACAACACAACACAATACAACACAACACAACACAATACAACACAACACAACACAACACAATACAACACAATACAACACAACACAATACAACACAATACAACAAAACAAAACACAACACAACACAACACAATACAACACAACACAACACAATACAACACAATACAACACAACGCAACACAACACAATGCAACACAACACAGCACAATACAATACAACACAACACAATACAATACAACACAATACAACACAACACAACACAATACAATGCAATTCAACACAACACAACACAACATAATACAACGCAACGCAACACAACACAATACAACACAACACAATACAACACAACACAACGCAACACAACACAATACAATACAACGCAACACAACACAATGCAACACAACACAGCACAATACAATACAACACAACACAATACAATACAACACAATACAACACAACACAACACAATACAATGCAATTCAACACAACACAACACAACATAATACAACGCAACGCAACACAACACAATACAACACAACACAACACAACACAACACAACGCAACACAACACAATACAATACAACACAACACAACACAACGCAACACAACACTACACAATACAACACAACGCAACACAACACAACACAACACAATACAATACAACACAATACAATATAACACAACACAACACAACGCAACACAATACAATACAACACAACACAACGCAACACAATACAATACAATACAACACAACGCAACACAACACAATACAATACAATACAACACAACACAACGCAACGCAACACAACACAATACAATACAACACAATACAACACAACACAACGCAACACAATACAATACAACACAGCACAATATAACACAACACAACACACACAACACAACACAACACAATACAACACAACACAACACAACACAACGTAACACAACACAACACCGGACATAGTTGGATTAAATGTAAATTGCAAGGTATGCTGTTAAGAAAACATGTGTGTGTGTGTGTGTGTGTGTGTGTGTGTGTGTGTGTGTGTGTGTGTGTGTGTGTACTCACCTAGTTGTACTCACCTAGTTGAGGTTGCGGGGGTCGAGTCCGAGCTCCTGGCCCCGCCTCTTCACTGGTCGCTACTAGGTCACTCTCCCTGAGCCGTGAGCTTTATCATACCTCTGCTTAAAGCTATGTATGGATCCTGCCTCCACTACATCGCTTCCCAAACTATTCCACTTACTGACTACTCTGTGGCTGAAGAAATACTTCCTAACATCCCTGTGATTCATCTGTGTCTTCAACTTCCAACTGTGTCCCCTTGTTACTGTGTCCAATCTCTGGAACATCCTGTCTTTGTCCACCTTGTCAATTCCTCTCAGTATTTTGTATGTCGTTATCATGTCCGGGCCCCTATCTCTCCTGTCCTCCAGTGTCGTCAGGTTGATTTCCCTTAACCTCTCCTCGTAGGACATACCTCTTAGCTCTGGGACTAGTCTTGTTGCAAACCTTTGCACTTTCTCTAGTTTCTTTACGTGCTTGGCTAGGTGTGAGTTCTAAACTGGTGCCGTATACTCCAATATGGGCCTAACGTACACGGTGTGTGTGTGTGTGTGTACTCACCTAATTGTACTCACCTAATTGTGGTTGCAGGGGTCGAGACTCAGCTCCTGGCCCCGCCTCTTCACTGATCGCTACTGGATCCTCTCTCTCTCTGCTTCCTGAGCTTTGTCATACCTCTTCTTAAAACTATGTATGGTTCCTGCCTCCACTACTTCACTTGCTAGGCTATTCCACTTGCTGACAACTCTATGACTGAAGAAATACTTCCTAACGTTCCTGTGACTCGTCTGAGTCTTCAGCTTCCAGTTGTGACCCCTTGTCCCTGTGTCCCCTCTCTGGAACATCCTATCTCTGTCCACCTTGCCTATTCCCCGCAGTATCTTGTATGTCGTTATCATGTCTGCCCTGACCCTTCTGTCCTCCAGTGTCGTCAGTCCGATTTCCCTTAACCTTTCCTCGTACGACATTCCCTTGAGCTCTGGGACTAGCCTTGTTGCAAACCTTTGTACTTTCTCTAACTTCTTGACGTGCTTGACCAGGTGTGGGTTCCAGATTGGTGCTGCATACTCCAGTATGTGCCTAACATACACAGTGTACAGTGTCTTGAACGATTCCTTGTTAAGTATCGGAACGCTATTCTCAAGTTTGCCAGGCGCCCGTATGCTGCAGCGGTTATTTGGTTGATGTGTGCCTCCGGTGATATGCTCGGTATTATGGTCACCCCAAGGTCTTTCTCCCTGAGTGAGGTCTGTAGTCTTTGTCCACCTAGCCTATACTCTGTCTGCGGTCTTCTTTGCCCCTCCCCAATCTTCATGACTTTGCATTTGGCTGGATTGAATTCGAGAAGCCAGTTGTTGGACCACATGTCCAGCCTGTCCAGGTCTCTTTGCAGTCCTGTCTCATCCTCGTCCGATTTAATTCTTCTCATCAACTTCACGTCATCTGCGAACAGGGACACTTCAGAGTCTATTCCTTCCATCATGTCGTTCACATATATCAAAAATAGCACTGGTCCTAGAACTGACCCCTGTGGGACCCCGCTCGTAACAGGCGCCCACTGTGATACCTCTTCACGTACCATGACTCGTTGCTGCCTCCCTGTCAGGTATTCCCTTATCCATTGCAGTGCCCTCCCTTTTACGTGCGCCTGATCCTCCAGCTTCTGCACTAATCTCTTGTGGGGAACTGTGTCAAAGGCCTTCCTGCAGTCTAGGAAAACGCAATCTACCCAACCCTCTCTTTCGTGTCTTACTTCTGTTACCTTGTCATAAAACTCCAGGAGGTTTGTGATACAAGATTTGCCTTCCATGAACCCATGCTGGTTTTCATTTATAATCTTGTTCCTTTCCAGGTGTTCGACCACTCTCCTCCTGATAATCTTCTCCATGACTTTGCACACAATACATGTCAGAGACACAGGTCTGTAGTTTAGTGCCTCTGTGTGTGTGTATGTGTGTGTATTCACCTAATTGTGGTTGCTGGGGTCGATACTCAGCTCCTGGCCCCGCCTCTTCACTGAGTGCTACTAGGTCCTCTCTCTCTCTGCTCCATGAGCTTTATCATACCTCATCTTAAAGCTATGTACGGTTCCTGCCTCCACTACCTCACTTGCTAGACTATTCCACTTCCTGACTACGACTGAAGAAATACTTCCAATTGTGACCCCTTGTTTCTGTGTCCCCTCTCTGGAACATTCTGTCTCTGTCCACCTTATGTATTCCACGCAGTATTTTGTATGTCGTTATCATGTCTCCTCTGACCCTCCTGTCCTCCAGCGTCGCCAGGATATTTTCCTGAGATCTGGAACTAACCTTGTTGCAAACCTTTGCACTTTCTCTAGTTTCTTGACGTGCTTGACCCGGTGTGAGCTCCAACCTGGTGCTGCATACTCCAGTATGGGCCTGACGTACACGGTGTACAGTGTCTTGAATGATTCCTTACTAAGGTAACGGGACGCTATCCTTAGGTTTGCTAGGCTCCCATATGCTGCAGCAGTTATTTGGTTAATGTGTCCTTCCGGAGACATGTTCGGTGTTATGCTCACTCCAAGATCTTTCTCCCTGAGTGAGGTTTACAGCCTTTGGCCACCGAGCCTATACTCCGCGGTATTCTTTGCCTTCCTCGTTCTTCATAACTTTGCATTTGCCAGGGTTAAATTCGAGAAGCCAGTTGCTGGACCAGGTGTCCAGTCTGTCCAGGTCTCTTTGAAGTCCTGCCTGATCCTCATCTGATTTAATTCTCCTCATTAACTTTACATCAACTGCGAACAGGGACACTTCTGAGTCTGTCCCTTCCATCATGTCGTTCACATATACCAAAAATAGCACTCGTCCTAGGACTGACCCTTGTGGGACCTCGCTCGTCACAGGTGCCCACTGTGATACCTCATCACGTACCATGATTCGTTGTTGTCTCCCTGTCAGGTATTTTCTGATCCATTGCAGTGCCCTTCCTGTAATACGTGTCTGATCTTCTAGTTTCTTCACTAATCTCCTGTGAGGAACTGTGTCAAAGGCCTTCCTGCAGTCCAGGAAAATGCAATCAACCCACCCCTCTCTCTCGTGTCTTACGTCTGTTACCTTGTCATAAAACTCCAGAAGGTTTGTGACACTGTGTGTGTGTTTGAGTGTGTGTATATATGTGTGTGTGTGTGTGTGTGTGTGTGTGTGTGTGTGTGTGTGTGTGTGTGTGTGTGTGTGTGTGTGTGTGTGTGTGTGTGTGTGTGTGTGTACTCACCTATTTGTGGTTGCAGGGGTCGAGTCTTAGCTTCTGGCCCCGCCTCTTCACCGGTTGCTACTAGGTCCTCTCTCTCCCTGCTCCATGAGCTTTATCAAACCTCTTCTTAAAACTATGTATGGTTCCTGTGTGTGTGTGTGTGTGTGTGTGTGTGTGTATGTGTGTGTGTGTGTGTGTGTGTGTGTGTGTGTGTGTGTGTGTGTGTGTGTGTGTGTTAGTTACCATTTTGTCCTAGGCACATGTCGATTAGACACTAGGCCTGTTGTATATGCGTGCTTGTATGTGTGCATGTGTGTGCATGTGTGTGTGTGTGTGTGTGTGTGTGTGTGTGTGTGTGTGTGTGTGTGTGTGTGTGTGTGTGTGTGTGTGTGTGTGTGTGTGTGTGTGTGTGTGTGTGTGTGTGTGATCTGATTCTTGTAATAAAGTTGGTATAATTACCGACAATATGTAAAGTAAAAGGACACTAGTGAACATCGAAATGGTACCTCACTAGTATTGCACCTCACTCTGAGCCTTTATATACCCTCTGTGTCCATGTATTGTTTGTAATGGCTTGATAAAGCTCCTGGAGAGCGAAACGTTGCCACAATAAATGTCACATTAGTTGCACTTGTGTCCTTTTACCTTACGATCTGATTCTTCATCTTCGTGTTAGGTTATTATACTGTCTATCTCTATATTCCTCAATAAATTGACAATTAAGCACAAAGTGTCCAAGATAGTCACCATAAGGCTGACCACAGACTTTACATTTAATTTGATCATCATGTGTTTGTCTGCCAAACTGCCAGAAGGACTTGTAACCAAGTCTAAGACAGGCTACTACAACATCAGTCAGTAACCAAGTCTAAGCCAGGCTACTACAACATCAGTCAGTAACCAAGTCTAAGCCAGGCTACTACAACATCAGTCAGTAACCAAGTCTAAGACAGGCTACTACAACATCAGTCAGTAACCAAGTCTAAGCCAGGCTACTACAACATCAGTCAGTAACCAAGTCTAAGCCAGGCTACTACAACATCAGTCAGTAACCAAGTCTAAGACAGGCTACTACAACATCAGTCAGTAACCAAGTCTAAGCCAGGCTACTACAACATCAGTCAGTAACCAAGTCTAAGCCAGGCTACTACAACATCAGTCAGTAACCAAGTCTAAGCCAGGCTACTACAACATCAGTCAGTAACCAAGAATAAGCCAGGCTACTACAACATCAGTCAGTAACCAAGTCTAAGCCAGGCTACTACAACATCAGTCAGTAACCAAGTCTAAGCCAGGCTACTACAGCATCAGTCAGTAACCAAGTCTCAGCCAGGCTACTACAACATCAGTCAGTAACCAAGTCTAAGCCAGGCTACTACAACATCAGTCAGTAACCAAGTCTAAGCCAGGCTACTACAACATCAGTCAGTAACCAAGTCTAAGCCTGGCTACTACAACATAAGTCAGTAACCAAGTCTAAGCCAGGCTACTACAACATCAGTCAGTAACCAAGTCTAAGCCAGGCTACTACAACATCAGTCAGTAACCAAGTCTAAGCCAGGCTACTACAACATCAGTCAGTAACCAAGTCTAAGCCAGGCTACTACAACATCAGTTAGTAACCAAGTCTAAGCCAGGCTACTACAACATCAGTCAGTAACCAAGTCTAAGCCTGGCTACTACAACATCAGTCAGTAACCAAGTCTAAGCCTGGCTACTACAACATAAGTCAGTAACCAAGTCTAAACCAGGCTACTACAACATCAGTCAGTAACCAAGTCTAAGCCAGGCTACTACAACATCAGTCAGTAACCAAGTCTAAGACAGGCTACTACAACATCAGTCAGTAACCAAGTCTAAGCCAGGCTACTACAACATCAGTCAGTAACCAAGTCTAAGCCAGGCTACTACAACATCAGTCAGTAACCAAGTCTAAGCCAGGATACTACAACATCAGTCAGTAACCAAGAATAAGCCAGGCTACTACAACATCAGTCAGTAACCAAGTCTAAGCCAGGCTACTACAACATCAGTCAGTAACCAAGTCTAAGCCAGGCTACTACAGCATCAGTCAGTAACCAAGTCTCAGTCAGGCTACTACAACATCAGTCAGTAACCAAGTCTAAGCCAGGCTACTACAACATCAGTCAGTAACCAAGTCTAAGCCAGGCTACTACAACATCAGTCAGTAACCAAGTCTAAGCCTGGCTACTACAACATAAGTCAGTAACCAAGTCTAAGCCAGGCTACTACAACATCAGTCAGTAACCAAGTCTAAGCCTGGCTACTACAACATCAGTCAGTAACCAAGTCTAAGCCTGGCTACTACAACATAAGTCAGTAACCAAGTCTAAACCAGGCTACTACAACATCAGTCAGTAACCAAGTCTAAGCCAGGCTACTACAACATCAGTCAGTAACCAAGTCTAAGCCAGGCTACTACAACATCAGTCAGTAACCAAGTCTAAGCCAGGCTACTACAACATCAGTCAGTAACCAAGTCTAAGCCAGGCTACTACAACATCAGTCAGTAACCAAGTCTAAGCCTGGCTACTACAACATCGGTCAGTAACCAAGTCTAAGCCAGGCTACTACAACATCAGTCAGTAACCAAGTCTAAGCCAGGCTACTACAACATCAGTCAGTAACCAAGTCTAAGCCTGGCTACTACAACATCGGTCAGTAACCAAGTCTAAGCCAGGCTACTACAACATCAGTCAGTAACCAAGTCTAAGCCAGGCTACTACAACATCAGTCAGTAACCAAGTCTAAGCCAGGCTACTACAACATCAGTCAGTAACCAAGTCTAAGCCAGGCTACTACAACATCAGTCAGTAACCAAGTTTAAGCCTGGCTACTACAACATCGGTCAGTAACCAAGTCTAAGCCAGGCTACTACAACATCAGTCAGTAACCAAGTCTCAGCCAGGCTACTACAACATCAGTCAGTAACCAAGTCTCAGCCAGGCTACTACAACATCAGTCAGTAACCAAATCTAAGCCAGCCTACTACAACATCAGTTAGTAACCAAGTCTAAGCCAGGCTACTACAACATCAGTCAGTAACCAAGTCTAAGCCTGGCTACTACAACATCAGTCAGTAACCAAGTCTAAGCCTGGCTACTACAACATAAGTCAGTAACCAAGTCTAAACCAGGCTACTACAACATCAGTCAGTAACCAAGTCTAAGCCAGGCTACTACAACATCAGTCAGTAACCAAGTCTAAGCCAGGCTACTACAACATCAGTCAGTAACCAAGTCTAAGACAGGCTACTACAACATCAGTCAGTAACCAAGTCTAAGCCAGGCTACTACAACATCAGTCAGTAACCAAGTCTAAGCCAGGCTACTACAACATCAGTCAGTAACCAAGTCTAAGCCAGGATACTACAACATCAGTCAGTAACCAAGAATAAGCCAGGCTACTACAACATCAGTCAGTAACCAAGTCTAAGCCAGGCTACTACAACATCAGTCAGTAACCAAGTCTAAGCCAGGCTACTACAGCATCAGTCAGTAACCAAGTCTCAGTCAGGCTACTACAACATCAGTCAGTAACCAAGTCTAAGCCAGGCTACTACAACATCAGTCAGTAACCAAGTCTAAGCCAGGCTACTACAACATCAGTCAGTAACCAAGTCTAAGCCTGGCTACTACAACATAAGTCAGTAACCAAGTCTAAGCCAGGCTACTACAACATCAGTCAGTAACCAAGTCTAAGCCAGGCTACTACAACATCAGTCAGTAACCAAGTCTAAGCCAGGCTACTACAACATCAGTCAGTAACCAAGTCTAAGCCAGGCTACTACAACATCAGTTAGTAACCAAGTCTAAGCCAGGCTACTACAACATCAGTCAGTAACCAAGTCTAAGCCAGGCTACTACAACATCAGTCAGTAACCAAGTCTAAGCCTGGCTACTACAACATCGGTCAGTAACCAAGTCTAAGCCAGGCTACTACAACATCAGTCAGTAACCAAGTCTAAGCCAGGCTACTACAACATCAGTCAGTAACCAAGTCTAAGCCAGGCTACTACAACATCAGTCAGTAACCAAGTCTAAGCCAGGCTACTACAACATCAGTCAGTAACCAAGTTTAAGCCTGGCTACTACAACATCGGTCAGTAACCAAGTCTAAGCCAGGCTACTACAACATCAGTCAGTAACCAAGTCTCAGCCAGGCTACTACAACATCAGTCAGTAACCAAGTCTCAGCCAGGCTACTACAACATCAGTCAGTAACCAAATCTAAGCCAGCCTACTACAACATCAGTCAGTAACCAAGTCTAAGCCTGGCTACTACAACATCGGTCAGTAACCAAGTCTAAGCCAGGCTACTACAACATCAGTCAGTAACCAAGTCTAAGCCAGGCTACTACAACATCAATCAGTAACCAAGTCTAAGCCAGGCCACTACAACATCAGTCGTCTGTTCACATTGCAAGTTACTCCACAAAGATACGTATCTAAGTTCATGTTAACATAGTGGGTTATAGATCTACTCAGCCTTCTAACTGCACTCATATGACATTCATTTTTATTATTTACTTCTTCCTAATGCTAGACACACACACCAAGGTTATACTCTACGTTTTCCTTCGGGCTGCTTTTTTGAATAACGTGCCAGCTTTATCAAGAAGGAGTATTAAGTGTGTGAGGGAATTCATAATAATTGCACATTAGTTCCATTTTCCCGGATTTTTGAGAATCAATATTTGGTTCTCCAATGATCATTTTGTTAGAGTCGTTATGTGAGTCATGAACCTTTAGTGATGAGATTGAATCAGTAATAATCAGTGAGTCAAGGTCAGTGCCCTAAGTTAGATTTAGCACCATCAGGATGGCAATTCAGTGTTTGCAGGGTAGACGCCCAGCTGTTAATTCCTATCGTTAGTTCCTATCGTTCTTAACTAGGGAGGTGACAACAAGAGCGGATGCAGCCCTGCTAGTAGACTCCTGTTGCAGGTGACAGCAAGAGCAGATGCAGCCCTGCTAGTAGACTCCTGTTGCAGGTGACAGCAAGAGCAGATGCAACCCTGCTAGTAGACTCTTGTTGCAGGTGACAGCAAGAGCAGATGCAGCCCTGCTAGTAGACTCCTGTTGCAGGTGACAACAAGAGCACATGCAGCCCTGCCAGTGCACCCCTGCTGCAGGTGACAACAAGAGTAGATGCAGCCCTGCTAGTAGACTCCTGCTGCAGGTGACAACAAGAGTAGATGCAGCCATGCTAGTAGACTCCTGCTGCAGGTGACAACAAGAATATATGCAGCCTATCTAGTAGACTCCTTCTGCAGGTGACAACCAGAGCAGATGCAGCCCTGCTAGTAGACTCCTGCTGCAGGTGACAACAAGAGCAGATGCAGCCCTGCTAGTAGACTCCTGCTGCGGGTGACAACAAGAGCAGATGCAGCCCTGCTAGTAGACTCCTGCTGCAGGTGACAACAAGAGCAGATGCAGCCCTGCTAGTAGACTCCTGCTGCGGGTGACAACAAGAGCAGATGCTGCCTTGCTAGTAGACTCCTGCTGCGGGTGACAACAAGAGCAGATGCAGCCCTGCTAGTAGACTCCTGCTGCAGGTGACAACAAGAGCAGATGCAGCCCTGCTGCAGGTGACAACAATAGCAGATGCAGCCCTGCTAGTAGACTCCTGCTGCAGGTGACAACAATAGCAGATGCAGCCCTGCTAGTAGACTCCTGCTGCACGTGACAACAATAGCAGATGCAGCCCTGCCAGTAGACTCCTTCTGCAGGTGACAACAAGAGTAGATGCAGCCCTGCTAGTAGACTCCTGCTGCAGGTGACAACTAGAGTAGATGCAGCCATGCTCGTAGACTCCTGCTGCAGGTGACAACAAGAGCAGATGCAGCCCTGCTAGTAGAATCCTGCTGCAGGTGACAACAAGAGCAGATGCAGCCCTGCTAGTAGACCCCTGCTGCAGGTGACAACAAGAGCAGATGCAGCCCTGCTAGTAGACTCCTGCTGCAGGTGACAACAAGAGTAGATGCAACCCTGCCAGTAGACTCCTGCTGCAGGTGACAACAATAGCAGATGCAGCCATGCTAGTAGACTCCTGCTGCAGGTGACAACAATAGCAGATGCAGCCCTGCTAGTAGACTCCTGCTGCAGGTGACAACAATAGCAGATGCAGCCCTGCTAGTAGACTCCTGCTGCAGGTGACAACAATAGCAGATGCAGCCCTACTAGTAGACTCCTGCTGCAGGTGACAGCAAGAGTAGATGCAGCCCTGCTAGTAGACTCCTGCTGCAGGTGACAACAAGAGTAGATGCAGCCCTGCCAGTAGACTCCTGCTGCAGGTGACAACAATAGCAGATGCAACCCTGCTAGTAGACTCCTGCTGCAGGTGACAACAAGAGCAGATGCAGCCCTGCTAGTAGACTCATGCTGCAGGTGACAACAAGAGCAGATGCAGCCCTGCCAGTAGACTCCTGCTGCAGGTGACAACAAGAGCAGATGCAGCCCTGCTAGTAGACTCCTGCTGCAGGTGAAAACAAGAGCAGATGCAACCCTGCCAGTAGACTCCTGCTGCAGGTGACAACAAGAGTAGATGCAGCCCTGCTAGTAGACTCCTGCTGCAGGTGACAACAGGAGTAGATGCAGCCCTGCTAGTAGACTCCTGCTGCAGGTGACAACAAGAGTAGATGCAGCTCTGCCAGTAGACTCCTGCTGCAGGTGACAACAAGAGCAGATGCAACCCTGCCAGTAGACTCCTGCTGCAGGTGACAACAAGAGTAGATGCAGCCCTGCTAGTAGACTCCTGCTGCAGGTGACAACAGGAGTAGATGCAGCCCTGCTAGTAGACTCCTGCTGCAGGTGACAACAAGAGTAGATGCAGCTCTGCCAGTAGACTCTTGCTGCAGGTGACAACAGGAGTAGATGCAGCCCTGCTAGTAGACTCCTGCTGCAGGTGACAACAAGAGTAGATGCAGCCCTGCTAGTAGACTCCTGCTGCAGGTGACAACAAGAGTAGATGCAGCCCTGCTAGTAGACTCCTGCTGCAGGTGACAACAAGAGTAGATGCAACCATGCTAGTAGACTCCTGCTGCAGGTGACAACAAGAGTAGATGCAACCATGCTAGTAGACTCCTGCTGCAGGTGACAACAAGAGTAGATGCAGCCCTGCTAGTAGACTCCTGCTGCAGGTGACAACAAGAGTAGATGCAACCCTGCCAGTAGACTCCTGCTGCAGGTGACAACAAGAGTAGATGCTGCCTTGCTAGTAGACTCCTGCTGCAGGTGACAACAAGAGTAGATGCAGCCCTGCTAGTAGACTCCTGCTGCAGGTGACAACAAGAGTAGATGCAACCATGCTAGTAGACTCCTGCTGCAGGTGACAACAAGAGTAGATGCAACCATGCTAGTAGACTCCTGCTGCAGGTGACAACAAGAGTAGATGCAACCATGCTAGTAGATTCCTGCTGCAGGTGACAACAAGAGTAGATGCAACCATGCTAGTAGACTCCTGCTGCAGGTGACAACAAGAGTAGATGCAGTCCTGCCAGTAGACTCCTGCTGCAGGTGACAACAAGAGTAGATGCTGCCTTGCTAGTAGACTCCTGCTGCAGGTGACAACAAGAGTAGATGCAGTCCTGCCAGTAGACTCCTGCTGCAGGTGACAACAAGAGTAGATGCTGCCTTGCTAGTAGACTCCTGCTGCAGGTGACAACAATAGCAGATGCAACCCTGTCAGTAGACTCCTACTTAGATCCATTAGTATATATAACGTGTGATAAATTATTACTAACAGTTAAGTGAGAAATTTCATCTCTCACAGTTGCTTTAACAAGTGATTTAAGAAAGTAATGGTAAGTACTGAGCTTCTCGGGAGGGACTTGCAGGTATGTGATGTTAAGTGAACACATTTTCCACGTAGGGCTGAAATGTTCTTGTCGTCTACAGTGCAGGTTACAGGACCTGCTGTATAATCCCTGAAATCTTAAGTTTCCGGGTTTCCTAGTTCATGACATCTATGACCATCAGTGGTACTCTTTCTATTTCTCCCATTGTTTCTTTACTTGCTATCTGATAACCCTCTGGGAATATCGCAGCTGCCATTAGTCTCGAGTTTCGTCTCAATAAAAGCTAAACTATCAGGGCTCTTCTCTCCTGCTCTTTCTTTCATGACTTCACATTTTTGCTATCTATTATTCAGTTATATATAAGTCACCTTGTTGTCAAATTTGTAAATTATTTAGGACACTTACTCCGTTTTCACTTACTCCGTTTCCACTTTTTTTATAATCTGTTTCTCTTCCCTTCATATCTGGCGTCCTCCTATCCTCGCATTCCATTCTTCTTATTTTTCATGTGAAGTAATGTTTTAAATCTCTCAGTCTGGAGTGGGTTTTTTTTCTTGCTGGTTACTTGGTGGTGGTGGTCGTTAGTGTGGATTGTTTACTGAGTGCACGTTCATCACGGTAGCAAGTTGTTTGTTATCATGATGTAAACTCTGACCTCCGTTTTCTCTCCAACCACTAACCCTTCCCTCTTCTCTCTCTCTCTCTCTCTCTCTCTCTCTCTCTCTCTCTCTCTCTCTCTCTCTCTCTCTTTACACAAGGGTTTTACAAGGTTAGGTAAAGGGTTCTTAATTTACAAGCTAAGAGCTGTTACTTACATCAGCTCATTGTAAAGCTTTTTATTAATATGAGACATACAAATAGGGAACAGAATGAGGTTATAAGCATCTGTGGGCCAGAGATTTCATTTAGTCATGCGATCTTTATTTCGCCGATGTCGTTATGCTGTACGAATATGTCCTAGACTCGAGTCATTATAGGAATAAATGATCTCACATGAAGTGATGTTTTTGAGAAGGGTACAGTAACAATTGTGTTGCTGCTGCTGTCCGTCTTGTTGTACAGAAGCTCATTTCTCGCTGACCTCAGAGTGGAGCCAAGTGTTTTTCTTTGACAACGTTGGCCTTGTACATAACAGTAAGGCCACCCACATCCCTCCGGTGTCAAAGGCTCTCCTGAAATGACAGATCAGTCCAGGATGGGTCCAGGCAAGAGAGGAGTCATCTTGCTTTGTTCTCTGTTCTGTCAAGAAGCCGCAAATGAGACGGACGGCAGGCAGTCCAAGAAAATGGAGCATACACAAGGTGTGAGCGTACTTGTTCAGAATCTTGCAACCTCTGCTGTGGAGAAGATGTAAGATCCTTCTATTTGCTGTAAGCTTCCTGGACACTTTGTTCCACATAGCCATATTGGAGCCAGTTTTCACCCCAAGGATATCAACGTCATCCCCAGGTACCAACACTCTCCCGTTCATTTTTTACCATTGCTCTAGCAATACTAACATGCTCTATCAATACTATCATGCTCTAGCAATACTATCATGGTGCCTAGAGACCTCATTTGTGTTTTCTCAGGAGCAAATGTGACTTGTCATCATTTTCCTCAGGCAGATATAGCTGTAAAGTAGTAATCACTAACCATATTGAACTCCATCTTCTACTTCGACCACAACATCAACCTATCAGATCATCCTCTAGTTTTCTAGTGTCTTCATCAGACTTTATCCAGTGTTCTATTTTAGTGTCATCGGTAAAGTTACTCATGTCGCTTTTTATTCCCTCATCTATGTCGTTTATGTATATTGTGAACAAGAAAGAGCCCAACACTGACCCCTGAGGAACACCACTTGTCACGCGTACCTGCTCTGATTTCTTCCCATTTATTCAAGCTCTAATAAATGGGTGATGGAGGGAGAGAAGGAGGGGTCCTGGGTGATGGAGAGAGGGAAGGAGGAGTCCTGGGTGATGGAGAGAGGGAAGGAGGGGTCCTCGGTGATGGAGAGAGGGAAGGAGGGGTCTTGGGTGATGGAGGGAGAGAAGGAGGGGTCCTGGGTGATGGAGAGAGGGAAGGAGGGGTCCTGGGTGATGGAGAGAGGGAAAGAGGGGTCCTGGGTGATGGAGAGAGGGAAGGAGGGGTCCTGGGTGATGGAGGGAGAGAAGGAGGGGTCCTGGGTGATGGAGAGAGGGAAGGAGGGGTCCTGGGTGATGGAGGGAGAGAAGGAGGGGTCCTGGGTGATGGAGGGAGAGAAGCAGGGGTCCTGTGTGATGGAGAGAAGGAAGGAGGGGTCCTGGGTGATGGAGGGAGAGAAGGAGGAGTACTGGGTGATGGAGAGAGGGAAGGAGGGGTCCTGGGTGATGGAGAGAGGGAAGGAGGGGTCCTGGGTGATGGAGGGCGAGAAGAAGGGGTCCTGGGTGATGGAGGGAGGGAGGGAGGGGTCCTGGGTGATGGAGAAAGGGAAGGAGGGGTCCTGGGTGATGGAGGAAGGGAAGGAGGTGTCCTGGGTGATGGAGGGAGAGAAGGAGGGGTCCTGGGTGATGGAGGGAGGGAAGGAGGGGTCCTGGGTGATGGAGAGAGGGAAGGAGGGGTCCTGGGTGATGGAGCGAGAGAAGAGGGGTCCTGGGTGATGGAGAGAGGGGAGGAGGGATCCTGGGTGATGGAGGGAGAGAAGGAGGGGTCCTGGGTGATGGAAGGAGGGAAAGAAGGGTCCTGGGTGATGGAAGGAAGGAAGGAGGGGTCCTGGGTGATGGAGGGAGAGAAGGAGGGGTCCTGGGTAATGGAGGAAGGGAAGGAGGGGTCCTTGGTAATGGAGGGAGAGAAGGAGGGGTCCTGGGTGATGGAGGGAGGGAAGGAGGGGTCCTGGGTGATGGAGGAAGGGAAGGAGGGGTCCTGGGTGATGGAGAGAGGGAAGAAGGGGTCCTGGGTGATGGAGGAAGGGAAGGAGGGGTCCTGGGTGATGGAGGGAGTGAAGGAGGGGTCCTGAGTGATGGAGGGAGGGAAGGAGGGGTCCTGGGTGATGGAGGGAGTGAAGGAGGGGTCTTGGATGATGGAGGGAGTGAAGGAGGGGTCCTGGGTGATGGAAGGAGGGAAGGAGGGGTCCTGCATGATGGAAGGAGGGAAGGAGGGGTCCTGGGTGATGGAGGGAGGGAAGGAGGGGTCATGGGTGATGGAGGGAGTGAAGGAGGGGTTCTGGGTGATGGAGGGAGGGAAGGAGGGGTCCTCGGTGATGGAAGGAGGGAAGGAGGGGTCCTGGGTGATGGAGGGAGTGAAGAAGGGGTCCTGGGTGATGGAGGGAGGGAAGGAGGGGTCCTGGGTGATGGAGGGAGGGAAGGAGGGGTCCTGGGTGATGGAGGGAGTGAAGGAGGGGTCCTGGATGATGGAGGGAGGGAAGGAGGGGTCCTGGGTGATGGAGGGAGTGAAGGAGGGGTCCTGGATGATGGAGGGAGTGAAGGAGGGGTCCTGGGTGATGGAGGGAGGGAAGGAGGGGTCCTGGGTGATGGAGGGAGTGAATGAGGGGTCCTGGATGATGGAGGGAGTGAAGGAGGGGTCCTGGGTGATGGAGGGAGGGAAGGAGGGGTCCTGGATGATGGAGGGAGTGAAGGAGGGGTCCTGGGTGATGGAGGGAGGGAAGGAGGGGTCCTGGGTGATGGAGGGAGTGAAAGAGGGGTCCTGGATGATGGAGGGAGGGAAGGAGAGGTCCTGGGTGATGGATGGAGGGAAGGAGGGGTCCTGGGTGATGGAGGTAGTGAAGGAGGGGTCCTGGATGATGGAGGGAGTGAAGAAGGGGTCCTGGGTGATGGAGGGAGGGAAGGAGGGGTCCTGGGTGATGGAGGGAGTGAAGGAGGGGTCCTGGATGATGGAGGGAGTGAAGGAGGGGTCCTGGGTGATGGAGGGAGGGAAGGAGGGGTCCTGGATGATGGAGGGAGTGAAGGAGGGGTCCTGGGTGATGGAGGAAGTGAAGGAGGGGTCCTGGGTGATGGAGGGAGTGAAGGAGGGGTCCTGGGTGATGGAGGGAGTGAAGGAGGGGTCCTGGATGATGGAGGGAGGGAAGGAGGGGTCCTGGGTGATGGAAGGAGTGAAGGAGGGGTCCTGGGTGATGGAGGAGTGAAGGAGGGGTCCTGGGTGATGGAAGGAGGGAAGGAGGGGTCCTGGATGATGGAGGGAGTGAAGGAGGGGTCCTGGGTGATGGAGGGAGTGAAGGAGGGGTCCTGGGTGATGGAGGGAGTGAAGGAGGGGTCCTGGGTGATGGAGGGAGTGAAGGAGGGGTCCTGGATGATGGAGAGAGGGAAGGAGGGGTCCTGGGTGATGGAGGGAGGGAGGGAGGGAAGGAGGGGTCCTGGGTGATGGAGGGAATGAAGGAGGAGTCCTGGGTGATGGAGGGAGTGAAGGAAGGGTCCTGGGTGATGGAGGGAGTGAAGGAGGGGTCCTGGGTGATGAAGGGAGTGAAGGAGGGGTCCTGGGTGATGGAGGGAGTGAAGAAGGGGTCCTGGGTGATGGAGGGAGTGAAAAAGGGGTTCTGGGTGATGGAGGGAGGGAAGGAGGGGTCCTGGGTGATGGAGGGAGGGAAGGAGGGGTCCTGGGTGATGGAGGGAGGGAAGGAGGGGTCCTGGGTGATGGAGGGAGGGAAGGAGGGGTCCTGGGTGATGGAGGGAGTGAAGGAGGGGTCCTGGGTGATGGAGGAGTGAAGGAGGGGTCCTGGGAGATGGAAGGAGGGAAGGAGGGGTCCTGGATGATGGAGGGAGTGAAGGAGGGGTCCTGGGTGATGGAGGGAGTGAAGGAGGGGTCCTGGGTGTTGGTGGGAGTGAAGGAGGGGTCCTGGGTGATGGAGGGAGGGAAGGAGGGGTCTTGGATGATGGAGGGAGGGAAGGAGGGGTCCTGGGTGATGGAGGGAGGGAAGGAGTGGTACTGGGTGATGGAGGGAGGGAAGGAGGGGTCCTGGGTGATGGAGGGAGGGAAGGAAGGGTCCTGGGTGATGGAGGGAGGGAAGGAGGGGTCCTGGATGATGGAGGGAGGGAAGGAGGGGTCCTGGATGATGGAGGGAGGGAAGGAGGGGTCCTGGGTGATGGAGGGAGGGAAGGAGGGGTCCTGGGTGATGGAGGGAGGGAAGGAGGGGTCCTGGGTGATGGAGGGAGGGAAGAAGTGGTCCTGGGTGATGAAGGGAGAGAAGGAGGGGTCCTGGGTGATGGAGGGAGGGAAGGAGGGGTCCTGGGTGATGGAGGGAGGAAAGGAGGGCTCCTGGGTGATGGAGGGAGGGAAGGAGGGGTCCTGGGTGATGGAGGGAGGGAAGGAGGGGTCCTGGATGATGGAGGGAGGGAAGGAGGGGTCCTGGGTGATAGAGGGAGGGAAGGAGGGGTCCTGGGTGATGGAGGGAGGGAAGCAGGGGTCCTGGGTGATGGAGGGAGGGAAGGAGAGGTCCTGGGTGATGGTGGGAGGTAAGGAGGGCTCCTGGGTTATGGAGGGAGGGAATGAGGGGTCCTGGGTGATGGAGGGAGTGAAGGAGGGGTCCTGGGTGATGGAGGGAGGGAAGGAGGGGTCCTGGGTGATGGAGGGAGGGAAGGAGGGGTCCTGGATGATGGAGGGAGGGAAGGAGGGGTCCTGGGTGATGGAGGGAGGGAAGGAGGGGTCCTGGGTGATGGAGGGAGGGAAGGAGGGGTCCTGGGTGATGGAGGAAAGGAAGGAGGGGTCCTGAGTGATGGAGGGAGGGAAGGAGGGTTCCTGGGTGATGGAGGGAGAGAAGGAGGGATCCTGGGTGATGGAGGGAGGGAAGGAGGGGTCCTGGGTGATGGAGGGAGTGAAGGAGGGGTCCTGGGTGATGGAGGGAGGGAAGGAGGGGTCCTGGATGATGGAGGGAGAGAAGGAGGGGTCCTGGGTGATGGAGGGAGGGAAGGAGGGGTCCTGGGTGATGGAGGGAGGGAAGGAGGGGTCCTGGGTGATGGAGGGAGGGAAGGAGGGGTCCTGGGTAATGTAAGGAGGGAAGGAGGGGTCCTGGGTGATGGAGGGAGGGAAGGAGGGGTCCTGGGTGATGGAGGGAGGGAAAGAGGGGTCCTGGGTGATGGAGGGAGGGAAGGAGGGGTCCTGGGTGATGGAGGGAGGGAAGGAGGGGTCCTGCGTGATGGAGGGAGGGAAGGAGGGGTCCTGGGTGATGGAGGGAGGGAAGGAGGGGTCCTGGGTGATGGAGGGAGGGAAGGAGGGGTCCTGGGTGATGGAGGGAGGGAAGGAGGGGTCCTGGGTGATGGAGGGAGGGAAGGAGGGGTCCTGGATGATGGAGGGAGGGAAGGAGGGGTCCTGGGTGATGGAGGGAGGGAAGGAGGGGTCCTGGGTGATGGAGGGAGGGAAAGAGGGGTCCTGGGTGATGGAGGGAGGGAAGGAGGGGTCCTGGGTGATGGAGGGAGGGAAGGAGGGGTCCTGGGTGATGGAGGGAGGGAAGGAGGGGTCCTGGGTGATGGAGGGAGGGAAGGAATGGTCCTGGGTGATGGAGGGAGGGAAGGAGGGGTCCTGGGTGATGGAGGGAGGGAAGGA
>NC_091302.1:48288806-48291306 GCF_038502225.1 Cherax quadricarinatus | reverse complement strand
ACAGAACACTGGTAAGTTATATGAACAGAACACTGGTAAGTTGTAACAACAGAACACTGGTAAGTTGCGACAACAGAACACTGGTAAGTTGTGACAACAGAACACTGGTAAGTTGTGACAACAGAACACTGGTAAGTTGTGACAACAGAACACTGGTAAGTTGTGACAACAGAACACTGGTAAGTTGTGACAACAGAACACTGGTAAGTTATATGAACAGAACACTGGTAAGTTGTGACAACAGAACACTGGTAAGTTGTGACAACAGAACACTGGTAAGTTGCGACAACAGAACACTTTTAAGTTGTGACAACAGAACACTGGTAAGTTATATGAACAGAACACTGGTAAGTTGTGACAACAGAACACTGGTAAGTTGTGACAACAGAACACTGGTAAGTTGTGACAACAGAACACTGGTAAGTTATATGAACAGAACACTGGTAAGTTGTGACAACAGAACACTGGTAAGTTGTGACAACAGAACACTGGTAAGTTGCGACAACAGAACACTTTTAAGTTGTGACAACAGAACACTGGTAAGTTATATGAACAGAACACTGGTAAGTTGTGACAACAGAACACTGGTAAGTTGTGACAACAGAACACTGGTAAGTTGTGACAACAGAGCACTGGTAAGTTGCGATAACAGAACACTGGTAAGTTGTGACAACAGAACACTGGTAAGTTGTGACAACAGAACACTGGTAAGTTGTGACAACAGAACACTGGTAAGTTGTGACAACAGAACACTGGTAAGTTGTGACAACAGAACACTGGTAAGTTGTGACAACAGAACACTGGTAAGTTGTGACAACAGAACACTGGTAAGCTATATGAACAGAACACTTGTAAGTTGTATCAACAGAACACTGGTAAGTTGCGACAACAGAACACTGGTAAGTTGTGACAACAGAACACTGGTAAGTTGTGACAACAGAACACTGGTAAGTTGTGACAACAGAACACTGGTAAGTTGCTGTTACACCCTTTTGTTCATTTTGTTCATTTTCTTCTTATTATCACAATGGTATACTATTACATGTTATTTTTGCAATTTCACTTAATATTATATTCAGGAGTAATTCCATTAGTAGCTAAAATGGATTTACTCGACTTTATAATATTATCTGGTCGTATTACTTAGCTTTGTATTTAGGTAGGTCATTTAATTAGTGTCAACTGCTGGTGACCTGGCCAAGCACCAGTAGGTGTTTTGAGCTGCTCGACCCCTGCTGGTGACCTGGCCAAGCACCAGTAGGTGTTTTGAGCTGCTCGACCCCTGCTGGTGACCTGGCCAAGCACCAGTAGGTGTTTTGAGCTGCTCGACCCCTGCTGGTGACCTGGCCAAGCACCAGTAGGTGTTTTGAGCTGCTCGACCCCTGCTGGTGACCTGGCCAAGCACCAGTAGGTGTTTTGAGCTGTTCGACCCCTGCTGGTGACCTGGCCAAGCACCAGTAGGTGTTTTGAGCTGCTCGACCCCTGCTGGTGACCTGGCCAAGCACCAGTAGGTGTTTTGAGCTGTTCGACCCCTGCTGGTGACCTGGCCAAGCACCAGTAGGTGTTTTGAGCTGCTCGACCCCTGCTGGTGACCTGGCCAAGCACCAGTAGGTGTTTTGAGCTGCTCGACCCCTGCTGGTGACCTGGCCAAGCACCAGTAGGTGTTTTGAGCTGTTCGACCCCTGCTGGTGACCTGGCCAAGCACCAGTAGGTGTTTTGAGCTGTTCGACCCCTGCTGGTGACCTGGCCAAGCACCAGTAGGTGTTTTGAGCTGCTCGACCCCTGCTCCGACCGAGACAAAGTGGGCTGGTAAAGCCTCACAGAGTTCAGTTCTTACCTTCCTTACCTCTCGTGAGGGAAGCTCCCTGATTCCTGGATTTAAACTTCTGGTCCCACATGAGGTTCCCTAGTGACCCTCCAGTACCTCGGACGGTATCTGACAGAAACGTCTCGGACGAAGTGTGTGTTGCTGTTTTGGAGACGCTGGTGATTGTCCCTAGCTCTGCTAGGAGTGAATTTAAGCAGTATTGGTTCAAAGAAGACGGTGAAAAAGTCATGGGAGACAGACTCGCCTCAAAATTCCTTTAAGTGTAAAATATTCTTAATCTCACTTAGTATATTATGAAAGTTGAATAAGAGTGAATTATTATTGAAGTGTTACGTCTTCTGTCTCATTTGGATTGAGTTAAGTAAAGTGTTATTATGTGAAGAGAAGGTGTTATGATACTAGAGCCGTTCAGTACTATAATCAAGATAATACTGTGTATTATCTTTTAAGTGAACTTAAGTGTAAATTTCATGAGTACTCTGTTTTACGGTGCGACCTTTTTAAAGTTAATATAAAACCCTTCTATGGTTTATTAAGAAACTTAATAAAAAACCGGAAAGAAACATTGTGATTGTTTGCTACTAAACCCTTGAATGATTTCATCTAAAACAGGATATTCAATCCTGTTTATTTGTTGCAAGAAAGGGCTAAACAGGTTTAAGTAGTGGCCCT
>NC_091302.1:48253806-48283806 GCF_038502225.1 Cherax quadricarinatus | reverse complement strand
GTCTACTATATGAGGGTCATTAAGGCTGTCTACTATATGAGGGTCATTAAGGCTGTCTACTATATGAGGGTCATTAAGGCTGTCTACTATACGAGGATCATTAAGGCTATCTACTATACGAGGATCATTAAGGCTGTCTACTATATGAGGGTCATTAAGACTGTCTACTATACGAGGGTCAATAAGGCTGTCTACTATACGAGGGTCATTAAGGCTGTCTACTATACGAGGGTCACTAAGGCTGTCTACTATACGAGGGTCACTAAGGCTGTCTACTATACGAGGGTCATTAAGGCTGTCTACTATACGAGGGTCATTAAGGCTGTCTACTATACGAGGGTCATTAAGGCTGTCTACTATACGAGGGTCATTAAGACTGTCTACTATACGAGGGTCACTAAGGCTGTCTACTATACGAGGGTCATTAAGGCTGTCTACTATACGAGGGTCATTAAGGCTGTCTACTATACGAGGGTCATTAAGGCTGCACGTCAACTGCTCACTACCTGTCAAGAATATTTTAATAAATTAGACACATGTTGCACATGTGTCTAATTTATCAACATGTCGGTTCTCTGAACCATTCATCTACAATATTTTAATACTTAAAATAGGTGTATTATACACCTCTCAGTGTATATACACTGAGGGTCTTAAACCTCTCAGTGTATATACACCGACTGTCTTCTTAAACCTCCCCCTAATTCTACGCCTTTCCAGAGAGTGCAGATTCAGGTCCCTCAGTCTATCCTCATAGGAAAGATTTCTGATACATGGGATCATCTTTGTCATCCTCCTTTGTACGTTTTCCAGAGCATTTATATCCATTCTGTAATACGGTGACCAGAACTGAGCAGCATAGTCTAAATGAGGCCTAACCAAGGATATATAGAGCTGAAGAACAACCTGAGGACTTCTATTATTTATACTTCTAGATATGAAGCCAAGAATTCTGTTAGCTTTATTGCGAACACTAATGCACTGTTGTTTTAGTTTTAGATTACTGCTAACCAGAACTCCTAAATCCTTTTCGCAATAGGTAGTATTAAGATCTACATTATTTAGTTTATATGTGGCATGGTTATTGTCCTGTCCAACATTTAGAACTTTGCATTTGTCAATATTAAACTGCATCTGCCACTTCTCCGACCACTGCATCAGTCTATTCAAATCATCCTGGAGTGCTCTAATGTTCTCATTAAAATGAATTGGACGGCCTATTTTGATGTCATCAGCAAATTTGGTTATGTCGCTATTTATTCCCTCATCTATGTAGTTTATGTAAATTGTGAACAACAAGGGGCCCAACACTGACCCCTGTGGAACACCCCTTGTGACGTGCCCCCATTCTGATTTCTCCCCATTTAAGGAAACTCTCTGCTGCCTATAGATTACTACCTATAGATTACGCTTGCTCTTCATGTTACTCTGCCTTAACAAAAACTAACATGAAAGTTAAACTATAAATCACCTAGAACAAAATGGCAAGAATCATCCTGGTCGTGGGTCCAAGAGACCTCGTAGACCAGGATGAATTGCAACAACTGGATATACTGAATGTTGAAGACAGATTATAACAAATGAAGTTAAATATACGTGTATATAACTGGTCACAAGCTGTGTCCAGAATATCTTGCTGCCAAGTTTGTCAAGGCTGGGAAGCACAACCAGTATGGTGCTAGGGGAAGGGAACACAACTCTGTGGTACTTACAGCAGGTGGTCAGCCTTCATACACCTTTTATTGTACATCAGTAAAGGAGTGGAATAGACTGCCTGCATATGTCAAAGCCTGTCCTAGCGTAAGCCAGTTCAGGAAGACAGCTAAAAGGTACCTTATGAATGAATGAAGCTACAGAAATGAAGGAGAGTGATTTGGTGTATACCTAACATACATGTACCTATTACTATAATAGTCATCATCTGGTGGCCTGGTGGTTAACGCTCTCGCTTCACACGGTGAGGGCCTGGGTTCGATTCCCAGCCAGAGTAGAAACATTGGACGTGTTTCTTTCCACCTGTTGTCTATGTTCCCCATCAGTAAAATGGGTACCTGGGTGTTAGTCGACTGGTGTGGGTCGCATCCTGGGACACTGACCTAAGGAGGCCTGGTCACAGACCGGGCCGCGGGGGCGTTGACCCCCGGAACTCTCTCCAGATAAACTCTCTCCAGATTACCTTATTATTCCCAGGTTACTTTCCTGTTTTAACTTTTATGGTCGAAATAATAAGTTATTTTTTTTTGGGGGGGGGAGTATTTTAGATAATCTACATACATGTGTGTGATAATTTATGTAAGCGTATTTATGTATACCTGTACCTAAATAAACTTACTTATTGATAGCCATAAGAAGAGTAAAAGAGAGATCAGACCAGTCAATGTACTGGAGATTAAAGACACAGGGAGAGTGAGACACCACACACACATTTTAATTTGATCCAGCTCTCTCTTTCTAACTCTCTCCCTCCCTCCCTCTCCACGTCGTCCCCATGAATATTATTGACGGCTACTCCATTGTGATTCTTAGGGACAGAGGAGAAAATAGTGGAGAAGACAGGGAGAGAGAGAGAGAGAGAGAGAGAGAGAGAGAGAGAGAGAGAAAGAGAGAAGTAGCAGTAGCAGCGTGAAGGTGACCTTCTTGCTCGGACATGTAGTGTGGTGGTGACTGACGGAGGGAAAATAAACACCAGACATCTATACCCCTCTCCCCTTCCCCTCTCCCCTCCCCCTCTCCCCTCCCCCTCTCCCCTCTCCCCTCTGCCTCTCGACAACACCCCACCCCCTACTCCGTTCCCCTCCTCTATTCCCCTCCTTCCCCCTTCCCTCATCCTCTTTTCCTCTCTCCTGCTACTCTACCAGGGAGAGATTCATGACAGGACTTCATAATGATGATGATAATGATTATAATAGGATAATAATAATACGTGGGTGACAAAAATAAAAAACCCAGGTCAACATGGTTCCAGAGCAGGTCGCTCCTGCCTCTCACAACTACTGGACCACTATGATATGGTCTTGGATGCACTGGAAAACAAACAGAATACAGGTATAGTATATACAGATTTTGCAAAAGCCTTTGTCAAGTGTGATCATGGCGTAACAGCACACAAAATGCGTGCTAAAGGGATAACTGGCAAAGAGGGCAGATGGATCTTCAACTTTCTAACCGGTCGAACACAAAGAGTAGTGGTAAACAGAGTTAAATCTGAGGCTGCCATAGTGAAGAGCTCTGTTCCACAAGGCACAGTACTCGCACCTATTCTGTTCCTTATTCTCATATCAGACATACACAGAGATGTAAACCACAGTACTGTATCATCCTTCGCAGACGATACTAGGATCTGCATGAGAGTGTCATCTACTGAGGACACGGCAAAGCTCCAAGAAGATATAAACAAAGTTTTCCAATGGGCAACAGAGAGCAATATGATGTTCAATGAAGACAAATTCCAACTACTCCGTTATGGAAAACTGGAAGAAATAATAATTAGGACTGAGTATACTACAAACTCTACTCACACACTAGAGCGGAAAAATAATGTGAAGGACCTGGGAGTGGTAATGTCTGAGGATCTCACCTTCAAGGACCACAACAATGCCACTATCACATCTGCGAGGAAACTGATAGGATGGATAATGAGAACATTCAAGACAAGAGATGCCAAGTCAGTGATGATCCTTTTTAAATCACTTATTCTCTCTAGGCTGGAATACTGTTGTACATTAGATTTCATTAAGTCTAAGGGAGGGATCCCAATCATATGTAGCATCTTGCCTAGAAGGGGAGTAGGAAATGAATGGTTGTCTAGGGCAATTGGTGTAAATTGTTGGCTAGACAGATACTGCAAGGAACTTGCAATCCCATTCATTGACAACTGGAACAACTTTTATGGCAAACATGATATGTATGCAAGGGATGGGGTACATCTCTCTGGGGCTGGGGTGGTAGCACTTGCAGACTCGATTGAGAAGGCCATTGGTGAAATGCCTATGATTTTAAACTGATGGAAGATAGAGGTATGGGTGTGTGTGGGAAACAAGCAGGTTGCAACACTTGGGTTGGAAACAGTAAATGTATAAAAGGCATTCAGCATGAAGTTATAAATAAAGACAATAGATCAGGTCAGCAAACAAAGGGGGACAGCAGAGGGCAGCAAGGGACTAGCTCCCTTAAGGTTTACTATACTAATAGCAGGAGTCTAAGAAATAAGATAGATGAGCTAAGATTAATTGCAAGTGCAGGAGACATAGATATTATTGCTATAACAGAGACCTGGCTCAATCTGAAAGATAGAGAGATGCCCTCTGAATGTCACATACAAGGCTATAAATTATTCCACACTGACAGGGTCAACAGGAAAGGTGGTGGAGTAGCGATGTATGTCAGAGACAATTTAAATTGTTGTGTTAGACAAGATATTAAATTAGAAGCGTCAGCCACTGAATCTGTTTGGTTACAGCTTCTCGAGGGCCGAGAAAAACTAATTTTGGGTGTGATTTACAGGGCCCCAAATCTTGATAGGGAGTGCAGTAAACTTCTATGGGACGAAATTCGTAAGGCATCTACATACGAAAATGTTGTGCTAATGGGAGATTTCAACTATAGACAGATTGACTGGAGCAATTTGACAGGAAATTTAGAGTCAGGTGACTTTCTTGATACGATCCAGGATTGTTTTTTAAAACAGTTTGTGACAGAGCCAACTAGGGGAAATAACCTCCTTGACTTGGTTCTTGCCAGTAGGGAAACACTAATTAATAATCTTGAGGTTAATGATGAGCTTGGGGAAAGTGATCACAAATCACTCAGTTTTAATATATCATGGAATTCCCCTAATAATGGCAATCAAGTCTCCGTCCCTGACTTTCGCTTGGCTGATTTCATAGGACTGAAAAATTACTTAGGTGGGCTGAACTGGAATGACCTGACTAAGGGTCAGGTAGGTGGTGATGGTTGCCGATATGATGCTTTCCAGGGCATAGTTCTAGCTGCTCAGTCAAATTATGTTCCAAATAGGGAAATCAGATCAAACAAAAATGATCCTAAATGGATGAACAATAGATTAAAATATCTGATTGGTCAAAAGAGAGGCATATATAGGCAAATCAAAAGAGGAGAGGGGCAATTGAGAAATCGATATATTCAGTTAAAGAGAGAAATAAAAAAGGGAATTAGAAAAGCAAAAAGAGATTATGAGGTTAAAGTTGCAAGAGAATCGAAGACTAACCCAAAAGGATTCTTTCAGGTATACAGAAGTAAGATCAGGGACAAGATAGGCCCACTCAAAAGTTCCTCGGGTCAGCTCACTGACAGTGATAAGGAAATGTGTAGAATTTTTAACACATACTTCCTCTCAGTTTTTACACAGGAGGATACCAGCGATATTCCAGTAATGATAAATTATGTAGAACAGGACGATAATAAACTGTGTACTATTAGGGTCACAAGTGACATGGTCCTTAGGCAAATAGATAAATTAAAACCTAACAAATCCCCAGGCCCTGATGAACTGTATGCAAGGGTTCTAAAGGAATGTAAAGAGGAGCTTAGCACACCTTTGGCTAATCTTTTCAACATATCACTACAAACTGGCATGGTGCCAGATAAGTGGAAAATGGCAAATGTGATACCTATTTTCAAAACAGGTGACAGGTCCTTAGCTTCGAACTATAGACCAATAAGCCTAACCTCCATAGTGGGAAAATTTATGGAATCAATAATTGCCGAGGCAGTTCGTAGCCACCTTGAAAAGCATAAATTAATCAACGAATCTCAGCATGGTTTTACAAAGGGGCGTTCCTGCCTTACGAATTTATTAACTTTTTTCACTAAGGTATTTGAGGAGGTAGATCATGGTAATGAATATGATATTGTGTATATGGACTTCAGTAAGGCTTTTGACAGGGTCCCACATCAGAGACTATTGAGGAAAATTAAAGCACATGGAATAGGAGGAGAAATTTTTTCCTGGATAGAGGCATGGTTGACAAATAGGCAGCAGAGAGTTTGCATAAATGGGGAGAAATCAGAGTGGGGAAGTGTCACGAGCGGTGTTCCACAGGGGTCAGTGTTGGGCCCCCTGCTGTTCACAATCTACATAAACGACATAGATGAGGGCATAAAGAGCGACATCGGCAAGTTTGCCGATGACACCAAAATAGGCCGTCGAATTCATTCTGACGAGGACATTCGAGCACTCCAGGAAGATTTGAATAGACTGATGCAGTGGTCGGAGAAGTGGCAGATGCAGTTTAATATAGACAAATGCAAAGTTCTAAATGTTGGACAGGACAATAACCATGCCACATATAAACTAAATAATGTAGATCTTAATATTACGGATTGCGAAAAAGATTTAGGAGTTCTGGTTAGCAGTAATCTGAAACCAAGACAACAGTGCATAAGTGTTCGCAATAAAGCTAATAGAATCCTTGGCTTCATATCAAGAAGCATAAATAATAGGAGTCCTCAGGTTGTTCTTCAACTCTATACATCCTTGGTTAGGCCTCATTTAGATTATGCTGCACAGTTTTGGTCACCTTATTACAGAATGGATATAAATTCTCTGGAAAATGTACAAAGGAGGATGACAAAGTTGATCCCATGTATCAGAAACCTTCCCTATGAGGATAGACTAAGGGCCCTGAATCTGCACTCTCTAGAAAGACGTAGAATTAGGGGGGATATGATTGAGGTGTATAAATGGAAGACAGGAATAAATAAAGGGGATGTAAATAGTGTGCTGAAAATATCTAGCCTAGACAGGACTCGCAGCAATGGTTTTAAGTTGGAAAAATTCAGATTCAGGAAGGATATAGGAAAGTACTGGTTTGGTAATAGAGTTGTGGATGAGTGGAACAAACTCCCAAGTACCGTTATAGAGGCCAGAACGTTGTGTAGCTTTAAAAATAGGTTGGATAAATACATGAGTGGATGTGGGTGGGTGTGAGTTAGACCTGATAGCTTGTGCTACCAGGTCGGTTGCCGTGTTCCTCCCTTAAGTCAATGTGACCTGACCTGACTAGGTTGGGTGCATTGGCTTAAGCCGGTAGGAGACTTGGACCTGCCTCGCATGGGCCAGTAAGCCTTCTGCAGTGTTCCTTCGTTCTTATGTTCTTATGTTCTTATGTTCTTATTAACATCCACATTCAAGTCAGGTGAAATTGCAGATCTAGAGAATGTACAGAGAACTATAAGTTCCATCGAACACCTTAACTACTGGGAGCGCCTGGAAGCACTTGACTTGTACTCACTGGAGCGCAGGCGAGAGAGATATATCATTATCTACACCTGGAAAATTCTGGAAGGACTGGTCCCTAATATGCACACACAAATCACTCCCCACGAAAGTAAAAGACTGGGCAGGCGATGCAACATACCCTCAGTGAAAAGTAGGGGCACCACTGGTAGGCTAAGAGAAAATGCAGTAAGTGTCTGGGGCCCAAGACTGTTCAACAGCCTCCCACAAGCAATAAGGGGCATTACCAGTACACCCCTGGTTGTCTTCAAGAGTGAGCTGGACAGATACCTAAGTCGGTGCCGGACCAGCCGGGCTGTGGTTCGTACGTTGGACTACGTGCGGCTAGCAGTAACAGCCTCGTTGACCAGGCCGTGATCCACCAGGAGGCCTGGTCGTGAACTGGGACGCGGGGGCGTTGATCCCCGGAATACCCTCCAGGTAGATTCCAGGTATTCCATCACACTGGATGGTTCCCTGCCATATTCCATCACACTGGATGGTTCCCTGTCATATTCCATCACACTGGATGGTCCCCCGTCATATTCCATCACACTGGATGGTTCCCTGTCATATTCCATCACACTGGATGGTTCCCTGTCATATTTCATCACATTGGATGGTCCCAATTCATATTCCATCACACTGGATGGTCCTAATTCATATTCCATCACACTGGATGGTCCCAATTCATATTCCATCACACTGGAGGGTCCCCCGTCATATTCCATCACACTGGATGGTTCCCTGCCATATTCCATCATACTGGATGGTCACCCTGTCATATTTCATCACATTGGATGGTCCCCCTGTCATATTCCATCACACTGGATGGTCCCCCTGTCATATTCCATCACAATGGATGGTCACCCTGTCATATTCCATCACACTGGATGGTCCCCCTGACATATTCCATCACACTGGATGGTCCCCCTGACATATTCCATCACACAGGATGGTCCCCCTGTCATATTCCATTACACTGGATGGTCCCCCTGTCATATTCCATCACAATGGATGGTCCCCTGTCATATTCCATCACACTGTCATATTCCATCACACTGTCATATTCCATCACACTGTCATATTTCATCACACTGTCATATTCCATCACACTGTCATATTTCATCACTGTCATATTCCATCACACCGTCATATTCCATCACACTGTCATATTCCATCACCCTGTCATATTCCATCACACTGTCATATTCCATCACACTGTCGTATTCCATCACCCTGTCATATTCCATCACACTGTCATATTCCATCACTGTCATATTCCATCACCCTGTCATATTCCAACACACTGTCATATTCCATCACACTGTCATATTCCATCACACTGTCATATTCCATCACACTGTCATATTCCATCACACTGTCATATTCCATCACACTGTCATATTCCATCACCCTGTCATATTCCATCACTGTCATATTCCATCACCCTGTCATATTCCATCACACTGTCATATTCCATCACACTGTCATATTCCATCACTCTGTCATATTCCATAACTGTCATATTCCATCACCCTGTCATATTCCATCACACTGTCATATTCCATCACACTGTTATATTCCATCACCCTGTCATGTTCCATCACACTGTCATATTCCATCACACTGTCATATTCCATCACACTGCCATATTCCATCACCCTGTCATATTCCATCACACTGTCATATTCCATCACACTGTCATATTCCATCACACTGTCATATTCCATCACTCTGTCATATTCCATCACTGTCGTATTCCATCACCCTGTCATATTCCATCACACTGTCATATTCCATCACCCTGTCCTATTCCATCACACTGTCACATTCCATCACACTGTCATATTCCATCACCCTGTCATATTCCATCACCCTGTCATATTCCATCACACTGTCATATTCCATCACACTGTTATATTCCATCACCCTGTCATGTTCCATCACACTGTCATATTCCATCACACTGTCATATTCCATCACACTGTCATATTCCATCACCCTGTCATATTCCATCACAGTGTCATATTCCATCACACTGTCATATTCCATCACACTGTCATATTCCATCACTCTGTCATATTCCATCACTGTCGTATTCCATCACCCTGTCATATTCCATCACACTGTCATATTCCATCACCCTGTCATATTCCATCACACTGTCACATTCCATCACACTGTCATATTCCATCACCCTGTCATATTCCATCACACTGTTATATTTCATCACACTGTCATATTCCATCACACTGTCATATTCCATCACACTGTCATATTCCATCATCCTGTCATATTCCATCACACTGTCATACTCCATCACACTGTCATATTCCATCACCCTGTCATATTCCATCACACTGTCATATTCCATCATCCTGTCATATTCCATCACACTCTCATATTCCATCACTGTCATATTCCATCACACTGTCATATTCCATCACCCTGTCATATTCAATCACACTGTCATATTCCATCATCCTGTCATATTCCATCACACTGTCATATTCCATCACTGTCATATTCCATCACACTGTCATATTCCATCACTGTCATATTTCATCACACTGTCATATTCCATCACTGTCATATTCCATCACACTGTCATATTCCATCACTGTCATATTCCATCACACTGTCATATTCCATCACTGTCATATTCCATCACACTGTCATATTCCATCACCCTGTCATATTCCATCACACTGTCATATTCCATCATCCTGTCATATTCCATCACACTGTCATATTCCATCACTGTCATATTCCATCACACTGTCATATTCCATCACTGTCATATTCCACCACACTGTCATATTCCACCACACTGTCATATTCCATCATCCTGTCATACTCCATCACACTGTCATATTCCATCACTGTCATATTCCATCACACTGTCATATTCCATCACTGTCATATTCCACCACACTGTCATATTCCACCACACTGTCATATTCCACCACACTGTCATATTCCATCATCCTGTCATATTCCATCACACTGTCATATTCCATCACACTGTCATATTCCACCACACTGTCATATTCCACCACACTGTCATATTCCACCACACTGTCATATTCCACCACACTGTCATATTCCACCACACTGTCATATTCCACCACACTGTCATATTCCACCACACTGTCATATTCCATCATCCTGTCATATTCCATCATCCTGTCATATTCCATCACACTGTCATATTCCATCACACTGTCATATTCCACCACACTGTCATATTCCACCACACTGTCATATTCCACCACACTGTCATATTCCATCATCCTGTCATATTCCATCACACTGTCATATTCCATCACACTGTCATATTCCACCACACTGTCATATTCCACCACACTGTCATATTCCACCACACTGTCATATTCCACCACACTGTCATATTCCACCACACTGTCATATTCCACCACACTGTCATATTCCACCACACTGTCATATTCCACCACACTGTCATATTCCATCATCCTGTCATATTCCATCACACTGTCATATTCCATCACACTGTCATATTCTACCACACTGTCATATTCCACCACACTGTCATATTCCATCACACTGTCATATTCTACCACACTGTCATATTCCACCACACTGTCATATTCCACCACACTGTCATATTCCACCACACTGTCATATTCCACCACACTGTCATATTCCACCACACTGTCATATTCCACCACACTGTCATATTCCACCACACTGTCATATTCCATCATCCTGTCATATTCCATCACACTGTCATATTCCATCACACTGTCATATTCTACCACACTGTCATATTCCACCACACTGTCATATTCCATCACACTGTCATATTCTACCACACTGTCATATTCCACCACACTGTCATATTCCACCACACTGTCATATTCTACCACACTGTCATATTCCACCACACTGTCATATTCCATCACACTGTCATATTCTACCACACTGTCATATTCCACCACACTGTCATATTCCACCACACTGGATGATTTACATGCATGACGTAACGAAATGTGTCAGCCTGAGCTGGGAGACTTCAGTAGTGTCAGCCTGAAACTATGAGACTTCAGCAGTGTCAGCCTGAGCTGGGAGACTTCAGTAGTGTCAGCCTGAGCTGGGAGACTTCAACAGCGTCAGCCTGAGCTGGGAGACTTCAACAGCGTCAGCCTGAGCTGGGAGACTTCAACAGTGTCAGCCTGAGCTGGGAGATGTCAGTAGTGTCAGCCTGAGCTGGGAGACTTCAGTAGTGTCAGCCTGAGCTGGGAGACTTCAACAGCGTCAGCCTGAGCTGGGAGACTTCAACAGTGTCAGCCTGAGCTGGGAGATGTCAGTAGTGTCAGCCTGAGCTGGGAGACTTCAGTAGTGTCAGCCTGAGCTGGGAGACTTCAGTAGTGTCAGCCTGAGCTGGGAGACTTCAGTAGTGTCAGCCTGAGCTGGGAGACTTCAACAGCGTCAGCCTGAGCTGGGAGACTTCAACAGTGTCAGCCTGAGCTGGGAGATGTCAGTAGTGTCAGCCTGAGCTGGGAGACTTCAGTAGTGTCAGCCTGAGCTGGGAGACTTCAGTAGTGTCAGCCTGAGCTGGGAGACTTCAGTAGTGTCAGCCTGAGCTGGGAGACTTCAGTAGTGTCAGCCTGAGCTGGGAGACTTCAACAGTGTCAGCCTGAGCTGGGAGACTTCAACAGTGTCAGCCTGAGCTGGGAGACTTCAACAGTGTCAGCCTGAGCTGGGAGACTTCAACAGTGTCAGCCTGAGCTGGGAGACTTCAACAGTGTCAGCCTGAGCTGGGAGACTTCAACAGCGTCAGCCTGAGCTGGGAGACTTCAACAGTGTCAGCCTGAGCTGGGAGATGTCAGTAGTGTCAGCCTGAGCTGGGAGACTTCAGTAGTGTCAGCCTGAGCTGGGAGACTTCAGTAGTGTCAGCCTGAGCTGGGAGACTTCAGTAGTGTCAGCCTGAGCTGGGAGACTTTAACAGCGTCAGCCTGAGCTGGGAGACTTCAACAGTGTCAGCCTGAGCTGGGAGATGTCAGTAGTGTCAGCCTGAGCTGGGAGACTTCAGTAGTGTCAGCCTGAGCTGGGAGACTTCAGTAGTGTCAGCCTGAGCTGGGAGACTTCAGTAGTGTCAGCCTGAGCTGGGAGACTTCAGTAGTGTCAGCCTGAGCTGGGAGACTTCAACAGTGTCAGCCTGAGCTGGGAGACTTCAACAGTGTCAGCCTGAGCTGGGAGACTTCAACAGTGTCAGCCTGAGCTGGGAGACTTCAACAGTGTCAGCCTGAGCTGGGAGACTTCAACAGTGTCAGCCTGAGCTGGGAGACTTCAACAGTGTCAGCCTGAGCTGGGAGACTTCAACAGTGTCAGCCTGAGCTGGGAGACTTGAACAGTGTCAGCCTGAGCTGGGAGACTTCAACAGTGTCAGCCAGAGCTGGGAGACTTCAACAGTGTCAGCCTGAGCTGGGAGACTTCAACAGTGTCAGCCTGAGCTGGGAGACTTCAACAGTGTCAGCCTGAGCTGGGAGACTTCAACAGTGTCAGCCTGAGCTGGAGACTTCCAGTATGTCAGCCTGAGCTGGAGACTTCAGTAGTGTCAGCCTGAGCTGGGAGACTTCAGTAGTGTCAGCCTGAGCTGGGAGACTTCTGCAGTGTCAGCCTGAGCTGGGAGACTTCAGCAGTGTCAGCCTGAGCTGGGAGACTTCAGCAGTGTCAGCCTGAGCAGGAGACTTCAACAGTGTCAGCCTGAGCTGGAGACTTCAGCAGTGTCAGCCTGAGCTGGAGACTTGAACAGTGTCAGCCTGACTGGGAGACTTCAGTAGTGTCAGCCTGAGCTGGGAGACTTCAGTAGTGTCAGCCTGAGCTGGGAGACTTCAGTAGTGTCAGCCTGAGCTGGGAGACTTCAAGAGTGTCAGCCTGGGAGCTGGGAGACTTCAGCAGTGTCAGCCTGAGCTGGGAGACTTCAGCAGTGTCTGCCTGAGCTGGGAGACTTCAACAGTGTCAGCCTGAGCTGGGAGACTTCAACAGTGTCAGCCTGAGCTAGGAGACTTAGCAGTGTCAGCCTGAGCTGGGAGACTTCAGCAGTGTCAGCCTGGGAGCTGGGAGACTTCAGTAGTGTCAGCCTGAGCTGGGAGACTTCAGTAGTGTCAGCCTGAGCTGGGAGACTTCAGTAGTGTCAGCCTGAGCTGGGAGACTTCATAAGAGTCAGCCTGAGCTGGGAGACTTCAACAGGGTCAGCCTGAGCGGGGAGACTTCAACAGGGTCAGCCTGAGCTGGGAGACTTCAAGCAGTGTCAGCCTGAGCTGGGAGACTTCAGCAGTGTCAGCCTGAGCTGGGAGACTTCAGGCAGTGTCAGCCTGAGCTGGGAGACTTCAACAGTGTCAGCCTGAGCTGGGAGACTTCAACAGCGTCAGCCTGAGCTGGGAGACTTCAACAGCGTCAGCCTGAGCTGGGAGACTTCAACAGCGTCAGCCTGAGCTGGGAGACTTCAACAGCGTCAGCCTGAGCTGGGAGACTTCAACAGTGTCAGCCTGAGCTGGGAGACTTCAACAGTGTCAGCCTGAGCTGGGAGACTTCAACAGCGTCAGCCTGAGCTGGGAGACGTCAGTAGCATGTGATGAGAATATCGTCAGATCAACGACCTACAAACACAGCAACTACGGCAGAACTGGAGTTACTACTACCTGGGCGTTACTACCTCTCTGTCTCTCTTGTGAACGAGAACAAGAGAGAGAGAGAGAGAGAGAGAGAGAGAGAGAGAGAGAGAGAGAGAGAGAGAGAGAGAGATAGAGAGAGAGAGAGAGAGAGAGAGAGAGAGAGAGAGAGAGAGAGAGAGAGAGAGAGAGAGAGAGAGAGAGAGAGAGAGAGAGAGAGAGAGAGAGAGAGAGAGAGAGAGAGAGAGAGAGAGAGAGAGAGAGAGAGAGAGAGAGAGAGAGAGAGAGAGAGAGAGAGAGAGAGAGAGAGAGAGAGAGAGAGAGAGAGAGAGAGAGAGAGAGAGAGAGAGAGAGAGAGAGAGAGAGAGAGAGAGAGAGAGAGAGAGAGAGAGAGAGAGAGAGAGAGAGAGAGAGAGAGAGAGAGAGAGAGAGAGAGAGAGAGAGAGAGAGAGAGAGAGAGAGAGAGAGAGAGAGAGAGAGAGAGAGAGAGAGAGAGAGAGAGAGAGAGAGAAGAGAATGTAGCAGGGAGCAAACAGGAGAACCCATCAATCTGAGACTTGTAGTGAGAGACTTCTTGAAGCTTTCCTAACACAAGTGGGAGGGAAGGTTAGTGGGAGGGAAGGTAAGTGGGAGGGAAGGTTAGTGGAAGGGAAGGTTAGTGGAAGGGAGGGTTAGTGGGAGGGAAGGTTAGTGGAATGGAGGGTTAGTGGGAGGGAAGGTTAGTGGGAGGGAAGGTTAGTGGGAAGGAAGGTTAGTGGGAGGGAAGGTTAGTGGGAGGGAAGGTTAGTGGGAGGGAAGGTTAGTGGAAGGGAAAATTAGTGGAAGGGAGGGTTAGTGGGAGGGAAGGTTAGTGGGACGGAAGGTTGGTGGGAGGGAAGGTTAGTGGGAGGGAAGGTTAGTGGGAGGGAAGGTTAGTGAGTGGGAAGGTAAGTGGAAGGGAGGGTTAGTGGGAGGGAAGGTTAGTGGGAGGGAAGGTTAGTGGGAGGGAAGGTTAGTGGGAGGGAAGGTTAGTGGGAGGGAAGGTTAGTGAGAGGGAAGGTTAGTGGGAGGGAAGGTTAGTGGGAGGGAAGGTTAGTGGGAAAGAAGGTTAGTGGGAGGGAAGGTTAGTGGGAGGGAAGGTTAGTGGAAGGGAGGGTTAGTGGGAGGGAAGGTTAGTGGGAGGGAAGGTTAGTGGGAGGGAAGGTTAGTGGGTGGGAAGGTTAGTGGGTGGGAAGGTTAGTGGGAGGGAAGGTCAGTTGAAGGGAAGGTTAGTGGGAGGGAAGGTTAGTGAGAGGGAAGGTTAGTGGGAGGGAAGGTTAGTGAAAGGAGGAGGTTGGGTGGAGGGAATGTTAGTGGGAGGGAAGGAAGGTTAGTGGAAGGGGAGGGTTAGTGGGAGGGAAGATTAGTGGGAGGGAGGAAGAGGTGGGAGAAGGGAGTTAGTGGGAGGGGAGGGTTAGTAGGGAGGAGGTAGAGGGAAGGTAGGGAGGGAGGGGAGGAGGGAGGGGAGGGAGGGAGGAGGGAGGGGAGGGAGGGGAGGAGGGGGAGGGAGGGGAGGGGAGGGAGGAGGGAGGAGGGAGGGGAGGGAGGGAGAGAGGAGGGAGGGGAGGAGGGAGGGAGGAGGAGGGAGGAGGGGAGGGAGGGGAGGAGGAGGGAGGGGAGAGGGAGGAGGAGGGGGAGGGAGGAGGGGGAGGGGGAGGGGAGGAGGGGAGGGAGGAGGGGAGGAGGGGGAGGAGGAGGAGGAGGAGGAGGGGAGGAGAGGGAGGGAGGGGAGGGGAGGGGAGGAGGGGAGGGGAGGGAGGAGGGGAGAGGGGAGGGGTGGGAGGGAGGAGGGAGGGGAGGAGGAGGGAGAGGTGGGAGGGGAGGGAGGAGGAGGGGAGGGGAGGGGAGGGGAGGGGGAGGGAGGGAGGGGAGGAGGAGGGGTGAGGGAGGGTGGGAGGGAGGAGGGGAGGGAGGGAGGGAGGGAGGAAGGGTGGGAGGAGGAGGAGGAGAGGAGGGGAGGGACGGAGGGAGGGAGGAGGGAGGAGGGGAGAGAGGAGGGATTGGGAGGGGAGGAGGGAGGGAGGGAGGGAGGGAGGGGAGGGAGGGAGGGAGAGAGGAGGGGAGAGGGAGGGGGAGGGGAGGGGAGGGAGGGAGGAGGAGGAGAGGGTGGGAGGGTGGGAGGGAGGGAGGGAGGGAAGGAGGGAGGGAGGGAGGGGAAGGAGGAGGGGAGGGAGGAGGGAGGGAGGAGAGGGAGGGTGGGAGGGAGGAGGGAGGGGAGGGAGGGAGGGAGAGGGAGGGAGGGAGGGAGGGAGGAGGGAGGGAAGGGAGGGGAGGAGGGGAGGGGAGGGGAGGGAGGGAGGGAGGTAGGGAGGGAGGTAGGGAGGTAGGGAGGGAGGGAGGGAGGGAGGGAGGGAGGGAGGGAGGGAGGGACGGGAGAGGGAGGGATGATGATGAGAAAGATGGTGATTGATCGTGAGAGTGATATTCACAGCTGATATACAGCAAAAATATATAAGATTTCGTCTGGATTTTTAACCCCGGAGGGTTAGCCATCCATGATAACCCATTAAAGTCAGTGCGTCGTCAAGTACTGTCTAACTTATTTCCGCTGTGGTCCTCAATCTTGTCCCCCAGGATGCCACCCACACCAGTCCACTAACATCCAGGTACCTATTTGCTGCTATGAGAACAGGACAGCAGGTGTAAGGAAATGCGTCGAAATGTTTCCACTCCGCCGGGAATCGAACCCGGGGTCTCCGTGTGTGTAGCGAGAGCTTTGCCAGCCAGTCCAGGCTTAGGCTTGGTTACTGACTTATGCTGCAGTATCATGGCTTAAGCATGGTTACTGACTGATGTTGTAGTAGCCTGGCTTAAGCTTGGTTACTGACTGATGTTGTAGTAGCCTGGCTTAAGCTTGGTTACTGACTGATGTTGTAGTAGCCTGGCTTAAGCTTGGTTACTGACTGATGTTGTAGTAGCCTGGCTTAAGCTTGGTTACTGACTGATGTTGTAGTAGCCTGGCTTAAGCTTGGTTACTGACTGATGTTGTAGTAGCCTGGCTTAAGCTTGGTTACTGACTGATGTTGTACTAACCAGACTAAGGCTTAGTTACTGACCAATGCTGTAGTAACCTGGCTTAGGCTTAGTTACTGACTAATGTTGTAGTAGCCTGGCTTAGGCTTAGTTACTGACTAATGTTGTAGTAGCCTGGCTTACGCTTAGTTACTGACTAATGTTGTAGTAGCCTGGCTTAGGCTTAGTTACTGACTAATGTTGTAGTAGCCTGGCTTACGCTTAGTTACTGACTAATGTTGTAGTAGCCAGACTTAGGCTTAGTTACAGACTGATGTTGTAGTAGCCAGACTTAGGCTTAGTTACTGACTAATGTTGTAGTAGCCAGACTTAGGCTTAGTTACTGACTAATGTTGTAGTAGCCAGACTTAGGCTTGGTTACTGACTAATGTTGTAGTAGCCAGACTTAAGCTTGGTTAATGACTAATGTAGTAGCCAGACTTAGGCTTCGTTACTGACTAATGTTGTAGTAGCCAGACTTAGGCTTGGTTACTGACTAATGTTGTAGTAGCCAGACTTAGGCTTGGTTACTGACTAATGTTGTAGTAGCCAGACTTAGGCTTGGTTACTGACTAATGTTGTAGTAGCCAGACTTAGGCTTGGTTACTGACTAATGTTGTAGTAGCCAGACTTAAGCTTGGTTAATGACTAATGTAGTAGCCAGACTTAGGCTTCGTTACTGACTAATGTTGTAGTAGCCAGACTTAGGCTTGGTTACTGACTAATGTTGTAGTAGCCAGACTTAAGCTTGGTTACTGACTAATGTAGTAGCCAGACTTAGGCTTAGTTACTGACTAATGTTGTAGTAGCCAGACTTAGGCTTGGTTACTGACTAATGTAGTAGCCAGACTTAGGCTTAGTTACAGACTAATGTTGTAGTAGCCAGACTTAGGCTTAGTTACAGACTAATGTTGTAGTAGCCAGACTTAGGCTTAGTTACAGACTAATGTTGTAGTAGCCAGACTTAGGCTTAGTTAAAAGTACGTCTGGCAGTTTGGTAGACACACAGATGATGAACCAACCAAACACACAGAGGTCACACTTATGGTTACTATCTTCAACACTGTGTACTTAATTGTCACCTTATTGAGGACTATAGAGATAAACAGTGTAATATTATATGTGATATGTCAAGGTATCTTTTTAGTTAGAAAAAGATACCAGATATATTATGCAAATATCTTAAATTCGTTTGTAACAGATAAGTGAATACATATATATATATATATATATATATATATATATATATATATATATATATATATATATATATATATATATATATATATATATATATATATATATATATATATAAATTGAGATGTATATTTGTTAACTCATTCCTGCTCATGATTCCAGGAATCATTCCTGCTCATGATTCCAGGAATCATTCCTGCTCATGATTCCAGGAATCATTCCTGCTCATGATTCCAGGAATCATTCCTGCTCATGATTCCAGGAATCATTCCTGCTCATGATTCCGGGAATCATTCCTGCTCATGATTCCGGGAATCATTCCTGCTCATGATTCCAGGAATCATTCCTGCTCATGATTCCAGGAATCATTCCTGCTCATGATTCCAGGAATCATTCCTGCTCATGATTCCAGGAATCATTCCTGCTTATGATTCCAGGAATCATTCCTGCTCATGATTCCGGGAATCATTCCTGCTCATGATTCCGGGAATCATTCCTGTTCATGATTCCAGGAATCATTCCTGCTCATGATTCCAGGAATCATTCCTGCTCATGATTCCGGGAATCATTCCTGCTCATGATTCCGGGAATCATTCCTGTTCATGATTCCAGGAATCATTCCTGCTCATGATTCCAGGAATCATTCCTGCTCATGATTCCAGGAATCATTCCTGCTCATGATTCCGGGAATCATTCCTGCTCATGATTCCAGGAATCATTCCTGCTCATGATTCCAGGAATCATTCCTGCTCATGATTCCGGGAATCATTCCTGCTCATGATTCCAGGAATCATTCCTGCTCATGATTCCGGGAATCATTCCTGCTCATGATTCCAGGAATCATTCCTGCTCATGATTCCAGGAATCATTCCTGCTCATGATTCCAGGAATCATTCCTGCTCATGATTCCAGGAATCATTCCTGCTCATGATTCCGGGAATCATTCCTGCTCATGATTCCAGGAATCATTCCTGCTCATGATTCCGGGAATCATTCCTGCTCATGATTCCAGGAATCATTCCTGCTCATGATTCCAGGAATCATTCCTGCTCATGATTCCGGGAATCATTCCTGCTCATGATTCCGGGAATCATTCCTGTTCATGATTCCAGGAATCATTCCTGCTCATGATTCCAGGAATCATTCCTGCTCATGATTCCGGGAATCATTCCTGCTCATGATTCCAGGAATCATTCCTGCTCATGATTCCAGGAATCATTCCTGCTCATGATTCCGGGAATCATTCCTGCTCATGATTCCAGGAATCATTCCTGCTCATGATTCCGGGAATCATTCCTGCTCATGATTCCAGGAATCATTCCTGCTCATGATTCCAGGAATCATTCCTGCTCATGATTCCAGGAATCATTCCTGCTCATGATTCCAGGAATCATTCCTGCTCATGATTCCGGGAATCATTCCTGCTCTTGATTCCGGGAGTCATTCCTGCTCATGATTCCGGGAATCATTCCTGCTCATGATTCCAGGAATCATTCCTGCTCATGATTCCGGGAATCATTCCTGCTCATGATTCCAGGAATCATTCCTGCTCATGATTCCAGGAATCATTCCTGCTCATGATTCCAGGAATCATTCCTGCTCATGATTCCAGGAATCATTCCTGCTCATGATTCCGGGAATCATTCCTGCTCATGATTCCAGGAATCATTCCTGCTCATGATTCCAGGAATCATTCCTGCTCATGATTCCAGGAATCATTCCTGCTCATGATTCCAGGAATCATTCCTGCTCATGATTCCAGGGAATCATTCCTGCTCATGATTCCGGGAATCATTCCTGCTCATGATTCCAGGAATCATTCCTGCTCATGATTCCAGGAATCATTCCTGCTCATGATTCCAGGAATCATTCCTGCTCATGATTCCAGGAATCATTCCTGCTCATGATTCCAGGAATCATTCCTGCTCATGATTCCAGGAATCATTCCTGCTCATGATTCCAGGAATCATTCCTGCTCATGATTCCAGGAATCATTCCTGCTCATGATTCCAGGAATCATTCCTGCTCATGATTCCAGGAATCATTCCTGCTCATGATTCCAGGAATCATTCCTGCTCATGATTCCAGGAATCATTCCTGCTCATGATTCCAGGAATCATTCCTGCTCATGATTCCAGGAATCATTCCTGCTCGTGATTCCAGGAATCATTCCTGCTAATGATTCCAGGAATCATTCCTGCTAATGATTCCAGGAATCATTCCTGCTAATGATTCCAGGAATCATTCCTGCTAATGATTCCAGGAATCATTCCTGCTAATGATTCATTTATGCTCATGATTCCAAATCATTCCTGCTCATGATTCCGGGAAATCTTTCTAAATCTTAACAAACATCTAATCCTTCATACCAATATCAAACTTTAAATCTAAATCCTTCATACCAATATCAAACTTTTAATTCTAAATCAATATTACCCCATCAAACTTCTAATTCTAAATCGTCAATACCACCATCAAACTTTTAATTCTAAATCAATATTACACCATCAAACTTCTAATTCAAAATTGTAAATACTACCATCAAACTTCTAATTTTAAATCCTCAATACCACCATCAAACTTCTAATTCTAAATCCTTAATACCCAATTAAACTTCTAATTCTAAATCTTCAATACCATCATCAAACTTCTAATTTTAAATCGTCAATACCGCCATCAAAGTTCTAATTCTAAATCCTTAATATCCATCAAACTTCTAATTCTAAATCCTCAGTACTCCATCAAGCTTCTAATTCTAAATCTTTAATGCCCCTCAAACTTCTAATTTGAAATCTTCAATACCACCGTCAAACTTCTAATTCTAAATCCTCAATACCACCATCAAACTTCTAATTCTAAATCGTTCATACCACCATCAAACTTCTAATTCTAAACCTTTAATGCACCGTCAAACTTCTAATTTTAAATTCTCAACACCACTGTCAAACTTCTAACTCTAAATCTTTAATGCACCGTCTAACTTCTAATTTTAAATCCTCCTTACCAGCATCAAACTTCTAATTCTAAATCCTCCATACCACCGTCAAACTTCTAATTCTAAATCCTCAATACCACCGTCAAACTTCTAATTCTAAATCCTCAATACCACCATCAAACTTCTAATTATAAATCCTAAGTATCACCATCAAACTTCTAATTCTAAATCCTCAATACCACCATCAAACTTCTAATTCTAAATCTTTAATGCTCCGTCAAACTTCTAATTCTAAATCCTCAATACCACCATCAAACTTCTAATTCTAAAATCTCAATACCACCATCAAACTTCTAATTCTAAATCCTCAATACCACCATCAAACTTCTAATTCTAAATCCTCAATACCATCATCAAACTTCTAATTCTAAATCCTCAATACCACCATCAAACTTCTAATTCTAAATCCTCAATACCACCATCAAACTTCTAATTCTAAAATCTCAATACCACCATCAAACTTCTAATTCTAAATCCTCAATACCACCATCAAACTTCTAATTCTAAATCCTCAATACCACCATCAAACTTCTAATTCTAAATCCTCAATACCACCGTCAAACTTCTAATTCTAAATCCTCAATACCACCATCAAACTTCTAATTATAAATCCTAAGTATCACCATCAAACTTCTAATTCTAAATCCTCAATACCACCATCAAACTTCTAATTCTAAATCTTTAATGCTCCGTCAAACTTCTAATTCTAAATCCTTAATACACCATCAAACTTCTAATTCTAAATCCTCCATACCACCGTCAAACTTCTAATTATAAATCCTCAATACCACCATCAAACTTCTAATTCTAAATCCTCCATACCACCGTCAAACTTCTAATTCTAAATCCTCAAAACCACCATCGAACTTTTAATTCTAAATCTTCAATACCACCATCAAACTTCTAATTCTAAATCCTCGAAACAACCATCAAACTTTTAATTCTAAATCATCAATACCACTACAAAACTTCTAATTCTAAATCCTCAAAACCACCATCAAACTTTTAATTCTAAATCCTCAATACCACCATCAAATTTCTAATTCTAAATCCACCAAACCACCATCAAACTTTTAATTCCAAATCCTCAACACCATCATAAAACTTCTAATTCTAAATCCTCAAAACCACCATCAAACTTTTAATTCTAAATCATCAATACCACCATCAAACTTCTAATTCTAAATCTTTAATGCACCGTCAAACTTCTAATTCTAAATCCTCAATACCATGATAAAACTTCTAATTCTAAATCCTCAATACCACCATCAAACTTCTAATTCTAAATCCTCAATACCACCATCAAACATCTAATTCTAAATCATCAAACTTCTAATTCTAAATCCTCAATACCACCATCAAACTTCTAATTCTAAATCCTCAATACAATAAACTTCAATTCTAAATCATCCAAAAACTTCTAATTCTAAATCTTTAATGCACCGTCAAACTTCTAATTCTAAATCCTCAATATCACCATCAAACTTTTAATTCTAAATCTTTAATGCACCGACAAGCTTCTAATTCTAAATCCTCAATACAACCGTCTACCATCTAAACTAACACCGTCAAACTTCTAATTCTAATTACTAAATTCTAAATCCTCAATACCACCATCATACTTCTAATTCTAAATCCTCAATACCACCATCAAACTTCTAATTCTAAATCCTCAATACCACCATCAAACTTCTAATTCTAAATCCTCAATACCACCATCAAACTTCTAATTCTAAATCCTCAATACCACCATCAAACTTCTAATTCTAAATCCTCAATACCACCGTCAAACTTCTAATTCTAAATCCCCAATACCACCGTCAAACTTCTAATTCTAAATCCTCAATACGACCATCAAACTTCCAATTCTAAATCCTCAATACCACCATCAAACTTCTAATTCTAAATCTTCAATACCACCGTCAAACTTCTAATTCTAAATCTTCAATACCACCATCAAACTTCTAATTCTAAATCCTCAATACCACCATCAAACTTCTAATTCTAAATCCTTAATACCACCATCAAACTTCTAATTCTAAATCCTCAATACCACCATCAAACATCTAATTCTAATTCATCAATACCACCATCACACTTCTAATTCTAAATCCTCAATACCACCATCAAACTTCTAATTCTAAATCCTCAATACCACCATCAAACTTCTAATTCTAAATCCTCAATAAAACCATCAAACTTCTAATTCTAAATCTTTAATGCACCGTCAAACTTTTAATTCTAAATTCTCAATACCACCATCAAACTTCTAATTCTAAATCCTCCATACCACCGTCAAACTTCTAATTCTAAATCCTCCATACCACCGTCAAACTTCTAATTCTAAATCCTCCATACCACCGTCAAACTTCTAATTCTAAATCCTCAATACCACCATCAAACTTCTAATTCTAAATCTTCCATACCACCGTCAAACTTCTAATTCTAAATCCTCAATAACCAAATCTTCAATCAAAAACTTCTAATTCTAAATCCTCAAAAAACCATACCAAATCATCAATACAAAAAACTTCTAATTCTAAATCCCCAATACCACCGTCAAACTTCTAATTCTAAATCCTCAATACGACCATCAAACTTCCAATTCTAAATCCTCAATACCACCATCAAACTTCTAATTCTAAATCCTCAAAACCACCATCAAACTTTTAATTCTAAATCATCAATACCACCATCAAACTTCTAATTCTAAATCTTTAATGCACCGTCAAACTTCTAATTCTAAATCCTCAATACCATAATAAAACTTCTAATTCTAAATCCTCAATACAACCGTCAAACTTCTAATTCTAAATCCACCATAACACCGTCAAACTTCTAATTCTAAATCCACCATACCACCGTCAAACTTCTAATTATAAATCTACCATACCATCTTCAAACTTCTAATTCTAAATCCTCAATACTACCATCAAACTTCTAATTCTAAATCCTCAATACCACCATCAAACTTCTAATTCTAAATCCTCAATACCACCATCAAACTTCTAATTCTAAATCCTCAATACCACCATCAAACTTCTAATTCTAAATCCTCAATACCACCATCAAACTTCTAATTCTAAATCCTCAATACCACCATCAAACTTCTAATTCTAAATCCTCAATACCACCATCAAACTTCTAATTCTAAATCTTCAATACCACCATCAAACTTCTAATTCTAAATCCTCAATACCACCATCAAACTTCTAATTCTAAATCCTCAATACCACCATCAAACTTCTAATTCTAAATCTTCAATACAACCGTCAAACTTCTAATTCTAAATCCTCAATACCACCATCAAACTTCTAATTCTAAATCGTCAATACCACCATCAAACTTCTAATTCTAAATCCTCAATACCACCATCAAACTTCTAATTCTAAATCATCAATACCACCATCAAACTACTAATTCTAAATCCTCAATACCACCATCAAACTTCTAATTCTAAATCCTCAATACCACCATCAAACTTCTAATTCTAAATCATCAATACCACCATCAAACTTCTAATTCTAAATCCTCAATACCACCATCAAACTTCTAATTCTAAATCCTCAATACCACCATCAAACTTCTAATTCTAAATCCTCAATACCACCATCAAACTTCTAATTCTAAATCCTCAATACCACCATCAAACTTTCTAATTCTAAATCCTCAATACCACCATCAAACTTCTAATTCTAAATCCTCAATACCACCATCAAACTAATTCCTAATTCTAAATCTTCAATACCACCATCAAACTTCTAATTCTAAATCCTCAATACCACCATCAAACTTCTAATTCTAAATCCTCAATACCACCATCAAACTTCTAATTCTAAATCTTCAATACAACCGTCAAACTTCTAATTCTAAATCCTCAATACCACCATCAAACTTCTAATTCTAAATCGTCAATCAAACCTAATTCCGTCAATACCACCATCAAACTTCTAATTCTAAATCCTCAATACCACCATCAAACTTCTAATTCTAAATCATCAATACCACCATCAAACTACTAATTCTAAATCCTCAATACCACCATCAAACTTCTAATTCTAAATCGTCAATACCACCATCAAACTTCTAATTCTAAATCCTCAATACCACCATCAAACTTCTAATTCTAAATCATCAATACCACCATCAAACTACTAATTCTAAATCCTCAATACAACCATCAAACTTCTAATTCTAAATCCTCAATACCACCATCAAACTTCTAATTCTAAATCCTCAATACAACCGTCAAACTTCTAATTCTAAATCCACCATAACACCGTCAAACTTCTAATTCTAAATCTACCATACCATCGTCAAACTTCTAATTCTAAATCCTCAATACCACCATCATACTTCTAATTCTAAATCCTCAATACCACCATCAAACTTCTAATTCTAAATCCTCAATACCACCATCAAACTTCTAATTCTAAATCCTCAATACCACCATCAAACTTCTAATTCTAAATCCTCAATACCACCATCAAACTTCTAATTCTAAATCCTCAATACCACCATCAAACTTCTAATTCTAAATCCTCAATACCACCGTCAAACTTCTAATTCTAAATCCCCAATACCACCGTCAAACTTCTAATTCTAAATCTTCAATACCACCATCAAACTTCTAATTCTAAATCTTCAATACCACCATCAAACTTCTAATTCTAAATCCTCAATCAAACTTCTAATTCCAATCAAACTTCTAATTCTAAATCCCCAATACCGCCGTAATTCTAATTCTAAATCCTCAATACCACCATCAAACTTCTAATTCTAAATCCTCAATACCACCATCAAACTTCTAATTCTAAATCCTCAATACCACCATCAAACTTCTAATTCTAAATCCTCAATACCGCCGTCAAACTTCTAATTCTAAATCCCCAATACCGCCGTCAAACTTCTAATTCTAAATCCTCAATACCGCCGTCAAACTTCTAATTCTAAATCCCCAATACCGCCGTCAAACTTCTAATTCTAAATCCTCAATACCACCATCAAACTTCTAATTCTAAATCCTCAATACCACCATCAAACTTCTAATTCTAAATCCTCAATACCACCATCAAACTTCTAATTCTAAATCCTCAATACCACCATCAAACTTCTAATTCTAAATCCTCAATACCACCATCAAACTTCTAATTCTAAATCCTCAATACCACCGTCAAACTTCTAATTCTAAATCCTCAATACCACCATCAAACTTCTAATTCTAAATCCTCAATACCACCATCAAACTTCTAATTCTAAATCCTCAATACCACCATCAAACTTCTAATTCTAAATCCTCAATACCACCATCAAACTTCTAATTCTAAATCCTCAATACCACCATGAAACTTCTAATTCTAAATCCTCAATACCACCATCAAACTTCTAATTCTAAATCTTTAATGCACCGTCAAACTTCTAATTCTAAATCCTCAATATCACCATCAAACTTTTAATTCTAAATCTTTAATGCACCGACAAGCTTCTAATTCTAAATCCTCAATACAACCGTCAAACTTCTAATTCTAAATCCACCATACCACCGTCAAACTTCTAATTCTAAATCCTCAATACCAAAATCAAACTTCTAATTCTAAAATCTCAATACCACCATCAAACTTCTAATTCTAAATCCTCAATACCACCTTCAAACTTCTAATTCTAAATCCTCAATACCACCATCAAACTTCTAATTCTAAATCCTCAATACCACCATCAAACTTCTAATTCTAAATCCTCAATACCACCATCTTCAAACTAATTCTAAATCCAATACCACCATCAAACTTCTAATTCTAAATCTTCAATACCACCAAAACTTCTAATTCTAAATCCTCAATACTTCTACCCTCAAACTTCTAATTCTAAATCCTCAATACCACCATCAAACTTCTAATTCTAAATCCAATACCAAAACTACCAATACCACCATCAAACTTCTAATTCTAAATCCTCAATACCACCATCAATTCTACTTCCACCATAATTCTAAATCCTCAATACCACCATCAAACTTCTAATTCTAAATCCTCAATACCACCATCAAACTTCTAATTCTAAATCCTCAATACCACCATCAAACTTCTAATTCTAAATCCTCAATACCACCATCAAACTTCTAATTCTAAATCCTCAATACCACCATCAAACTTCTAATTCTAAATCCTCAATACCACCATCAAACTTCTAATTCTAAATCCTCAATACCACCATCAAACTTCTAATTCTAAATCCTCAATACCACCATCAAACTTCTAATTCTAAATCCTCAATACCACCATCAAACTTCTAATTCTAAATCCTCAATACCACCATCAAACTTCTAATTCTAAATCCTCAATACCATCAAACTTCTAATTCTAAATCTTCAATACCACCGTCAAACTTCTAATTCTAAATCCACCATACCACCGTCAAACTTCTAATTCTAAATCCACCATACCATCGTCAAACTTCTAATTCTAAATCCTCAATACCACCATCAAACTTCTAATTCTAAATCCTCAATACCACCATCAAACTTCTAATTCTAAATCCTCAATACCACCATCAAACTTCTAATTCTAAATCCTCAATACCACCATCAAACTTCTAATTCTAAATCCTCAATACCACTATCAAACTTCTAATTCTAAATCCTCAATACCATCAAACTTCTAATTCTAATTCTAATACCACCGTCAAACTTCTAATTCTAAATCTTCACCATACCACCGTCAAACTTCTAATTCTAAATCCACCACCATCAAACTTCTAATTCTAAATCCTCAATACCAATTCTAAATCAATCAAACTTCTAATTCTAAATCTTCAATACCACCATCAAACTTCTAATTCTAAATTCTCAATACCACCATCAAACTTCTAATTCTAAATCCTCAATACCACCATCAAACTTCTAATTCTAAATCTTCAATACCACCATCAAACTTCTAATTCTAAATCCTCAATACCACCATCAAACTTCTAATTCTAAATCCTCAATACCACCATCAAACTTCTAATTCTAAATCCTCAATACCACCATCAAACTTCTAATTCTAAATCCTCAATACCACCATCAAACTTCTAATTCTAAATCCTCAATACCACCATCAAACTTCTAATTCTAAATCCTCAATACCACCATCAAACTTTTAATTCTAAATCCTCAATACCACATCAAACTTCTAATTCTAAATCCTCAATACAACCATCAAACTTCTAATTCTAAATCCACCAATACCACCATCAAACTTCTAATTCTAAATCTACCATACCATCGTCAAACTTCTAATTCTAAATCCTCAATACCACCATCAAACTTCTAATTCTAAATCCTCAATACCACCATCAAACTTCTAATTCTAAATCCTCAATACCACCATCAAACTTCTAATTCTAAATCCTCAATACCACCATCAAACTTCTAATTCTAAATCCTCAATACCACCATCAAAATTCTAATTCTAAATCCTCAATACCACCATCAAACTTCTAATTCTAAATCCTCAATACCATCAAACTTCTAATTCTAAATCTTCAATACCACCGTCAAACTTCTAATTCTAAATCTACCATACCATCGTCAAAGTTCTAATTCTAAATCCTCAATACCATAATCAAACTTCTAATTCTAAGCCCTCAATACCACCATCAAACTTCTAATTCTAAATCCTCAATACCACCACCAAACTTCTAATTCTAAATCCTCAATACCACCATCAAACTTCTAATTCTAAATCCTCAATACCACCATCAAACTTCTAATTCTAAATCCTCAATACCACCATCAAACTTCTAATTCTAAATCCTCAATACCACCATTAAACTTCTAATTCTAAATCCTCAACACCACCATCAAACTTCTAATTCTAAATCCTCAATACCACTATAAAACTTCTAATTCTAAATCCTCAGTACCACAATCAAACTTCTAATTCTAAAACTTCAATACCACCGTCAAACTTCTAATTCTAAATCCTCAATACCACCATCAAACTTGTAATTCTAAATCCTCAATACCACCATCAAACTTCTAATTCTAAATCCTCAATACCACCATCAAACTTCTAATTCTAAATCCTCAATACCACCATCAAACTTCTAATTCTAAATCCTCAATACCACCATCAAACTTCTAATTCTAAATCCTCAATACCACCATCAAACTTCTAATTCTAAATCCTCAATACCACCATCAAACTTCTAATTCTAAATCCTCAATACCACCATCAAACTTCTAATTCTAAATCCTCAATACCACCATCAAACTTCTAATTCTAAATCCCCAATACCGCCGTCAAACTTCTAATTCTAAATCCTCAATACCACCATCAAACTTCTAATTCTAAATCCTCAATACCACCATCAAACTTCTAATTCTAAATCCTCAATACCACCATCAAACTTCTAATTCTAAATCCTCAATACCATCAAACTTCTAATTCTAAATCTTCAATACCACCGTCAAACTTCTAATTCTAAATCCTTAATACCAATACCACCGTCAAACTTCTAATTCTAAATCCTCAATACCACCATCAAACTTCTAATTCTAAATCCTCAATACCACCATCAAACTTCTAATTCTAAATCCCTCAATACCGCCGTCAAACTTCTAATTCTAAATCCTCAATACCGCCGTCAAACTTCTAATTCGAAATCCCCAATACCACCATCAAACTTCTAATTCTAAATCCCCAATACCACCATCAAACTTCTAATTCTAAATCCTCAATACCAGCATCAAACTTCTAATTCTAAATCTTCAATACCGCCGTCAAACTTCTAATTCTAAATCCTCAATACCACCATCAAACTTCTAATTCTAAATCCTCAATACCACCATCAAACTTCTAATTCTAAATCCCCAATACCACCATCAAACTTCTAATTCTAAATCC
>NC_091302.1:48246306-48248806 GCF_038502225.1 Cherax quadricarinatus | reverse complement strand
AGAATTCCAGAGGTAAACGCCCCCACGGCCCGGTCCATGACCCCAGGGATCGCTGTGGATCAGGGCCTGATCAACCAGGCTGTTACTGCTGGCCGCATGTAGTCCAACGTAGGAAGCACAGTTCGGCTGATCAGGTACTGACTTCAGTAATCCCATGAGGTCTTCAAAATATATCGCAACTTGTTGGTTCAGCCCAGAGAACTGCAACTTTCTGACAGGACGGAAACGTTTAGAATTTTGACTTATAGAGAGAGAGTATGAGAGAGAGTATAAGAGAGAGTATGAGAGAGTATGAGAGAGTATGAGAGAGTATGAGAGAGAGTATGAGAGAGAGTATGAGAGAGAGTATGAGAGAGAGTATAAGAGAGAGTATAAGAGAGAGTATAAGAGAGAGTATAAGAGAGAGTATGAGAGAGAGTATGAGAGAGAGTATGAGAGAGAGTATGAGAGAGAGTATGAGAGAGAGTATGAGAGAGAGTATGAGAGAGAGTATGAGAGAGAGATTGAGAGAGAGTATGAGAGAGAGTATGAGAGAGAGTATGAGAGAGAGTATGAGAGAGAGTATGAGAGAATGAGAGAGTATGAGAGAGAGTATAAGAGAGAGTATAAGAGAGAGTATGAGAGAGAGTATAAGAGAGAGTATATGAGAGAGTATGAGAGAGAGTATAAGAGAGAGTATGAGAGAGAGTATAAGAGAGAGTATAAGAGAGAGTATAAGAGAGAGTATGAGAGAGAGTATGAGAGAGAGTATGAGAGAGAGTATGAGAGAGAGTATGAGAGAGAGTATGAGAGAGAGTATGAGAGAGAGTATGAGAGAGAGTATGAGAGAGAGTATGAGAGAGAGTATAAGAGAGAGTATAAGAGAGAGTATGAGAGAGAGTATGAGAGAGAGTATAAGAGAGAGTATGAGAGTATGAGAGAAAGTATGAGAGAGAGTATGAGAGTATGAGAGAAAGTATGAGAGAGAGTATAAGAGAGAGTATGAGAGAGAGTATAAGAGAGAGTATAAGAGAGAGTATAAGAGAGAGTATAAGAGAGAGTATGAGAGAGAGTATAAGAGAGAGTATGAGAGAGAGTATAAGAGAGAGTATGAGAGAGAGTATGAGAGAGAGTATGAGAGAGAGTATGAGAGAGAGTATGAGAGAGAGTATGAGAGAGAGTATGAGAGAGAGTATGAGAGAGAGTATGAGAGTATGAGAGAAAGTATGAGAGAGAGTATGAGAGTATGAGAGAAAGTATGAGAGAGAGTATGAGAGAGAGTATGAGAGAGAGTATAAGAGAGAGTATAAGAGAGAGTATAAGAGAGAGTATGAGAGAGAGTATGAGAGAGAGTATGAGAGAGAGTATGAGAGAGAGTATGAGAGAGAGTATGAGAGAATGAGAGAGTATGAGAGAGAGTATAAGAGAGAGTATAAGAGAGAGTATGAGAGAGAGTATAAAAGAGAGTATATGAGAGAGTATGAGAGAGAGTATAAGAGAGAGCATGAGAGAGAGTATAAGAGAGAGTATAAGAGAGAGTATAAGAGAGAGTATGAGAGAGAGTATGAGAGAGAGTATGAGAGAGAGTATGAGAGAGAGTATGAGAGAGAGTATGAGAGAGAGTATGAGAGAGAGTATGAGAGAGTATAAGAGAGAGTATAAGAGAGAGTATGAGAGAGAGTATGAGAGAGAGTATGAGAGAGAGTATAAGAGAGAGTATGAGAGAGAGTATGAGAGACAGTATAAGAGAGAGTATGAGAGAGAGTATAAGAGAGAGTGTAAGAGAGAGTATGAGAGAGAGTATGAGAGAGAGTATAAGAGAGAGTATAAGAGAGAGTATGAGAGAGAGTATGAGAGAGAGTATGAGAGAATGAGAGAGTATGAGAGAGAGTATGAGAGAGAGTATGAGAGAGAGTATGAGAGAGAGTATGAGAGAGAGTATGAGAGAGAGTATGAGAGAGAGTATGAGAGAGAGCATCAGAGAGAGTATGAGAGAGAGTATAGGAGAGAGTATAAGAGAGAGTATCAGAGAGAGTATGAGAGAGAGTATAGGAGAGAGTATAAGAGAGAGTATGAGAGAGAGTATGAGAGAGAGTATGAGAGAATGAGAGAGTATGAGAGAGAGTATGAGAGAGAGTATGAGAGAGAGTATGAGAGAGAGTATGAGAGTATGAGAGAAAGTATGAGAGAGAGTATGAGAGAGAGTATAAGAGAGAGTATAAGAGAGAGTATGAGAGAGAGTATGAGAGAGAGTATGAGAGAGAGATTGAGAGAGAGTATGAGAGAGAGTATGAGAGAGAGTATGAGAGAGAGTATGAGAGAGAGTATGAGAGAGAGTATGAGAGAGAGTATGAGAGAATGAGAGAGTATGAGAGAGAGTATGAGAGAGAGTATGAGAGAATGAGAGAGTATGAGAGAGAGTATGAGAGAGAGTATGAGAGAATGAGAGAGTATGAGAGAGAGTATGAGAGAGAGTATGAGAGAGAGTATGAGAGAATGAGAGAGTATGAGAGAGAGTATG